>NW_028240801.1:0-1000 GCF_964263255.1 Lissotriton vulgaris | reverse complement strand
AGGCCCTCCTTGCCGGGTTCGTCCTTACGCAGTCTGCCCGCCATGTTAGCAGCCCCAGAGTCCTGCAATCGGGCAAGGCCTCGCTATATCCCTCTTTCCGGCCTTGTCTCTCTATGACCTAGACCGTGACTTCTCCGGCCTACCACAGCCCAGCTTCCACGTCGGTGCTTCAGCCCAAGTCGCCTAGGTCCCACTGCTCTTCCGCTCTCCCCTGTCCTCCCCACCGGCCTGCCGTTTCGCGCCTTCCCAGACTGCGCGGCTCGATCCTCCAAGCAATGGGGCTTCGCTGTGTCAGGACGCCAAATTGGGCTTTCGTGGGGTCTAGCCCATCGGTCGCCGATGCTCACTGTCGCGGGGATTAAACCAGTGCACAGCTCTACTTCCGCCCGCCCTCGTAGGCCCCGAAGCCGCGGCCTCTGTTAGTTCCGGCCGCAGCTCTCCCCCGGTCCCAGGGCCTGTGCACCTTCCTCTTTTGGACTGCTCCAGGTGTGGACATCGTGGCACCCGTCCCCCTCCGCCACAAGTCACAGCAAGCGATGGTGTTCCGGCAGCCAGCAAACGGGCGGCAGTGCTCCGGGAGGCAGACCCGGTTTGGAGATCGCACCCGTTTCTTTTCACGCCCAAGGGCAGTCTAGACCTCCGACTACTGGGCAGGCCGCGCCGCCGATCTCAGCACTCCGGGCACCGGGAGGGATGAGAAAGCCACCAGCGGGACGTCCGCGGCAGCGTGGAGTCAACCCGGGCGGCCGTATGGATGAAAGACGGCCCAAGAGGGTGCTTCTCAATGCTATGCAGGTCGCGGCGATGGAGGGACTCGGATACACGTACTACTCCGTCTCCATCTTGGCCACGCCCCCTATAGATTCTTTTAATATCGACCTGGGATACCACAGGAAGGCTCTGCCTTCCTAGACAGTCAAGAATCTATGGCCAACCCAGATCGGCCTCGGATTTCCAAATTCGCAGACCTCTACGTTAGGCAGGTGAGAGATCTCCTAGT
>NW_028240800.1:0-129582 GCF_964263255.1 Lissotriton vulgaris | reverse complement strand
AGCGTCTGTTTCTCTCTGGAGGTGCTGTGCAGCATTCTTTTGAAGCGCTGTTCAATATATATATATATATATATATATATATATATATATATATATATATATATTCACTGAAAAAAACATAGGTTTCACACCAGTTATAGTTAGGAATTAGCATTTAAAAAACCTATTAAATTCACTGAAAAAACCATAGGTTTGACACCAGTTATAGTTAGCTGTAAATTTTACTGACATAAAACCATTTAAATTCCAATGTTATAGTTAGTTAGACTCACTATAACAAGCGCGCCTGCAATGCACTGCTGATGACGTCACATATTACATCACTCATGACATGGTCAGTGACATCACTCATGACATCACTGATGACACCATCCAGTGAATGTGTGTCTTTCTGAAAAATAAATATGTTTTATATATGTATTTGTAAAGGTCGATGGAAGAATAAATGGTTAAATAAGTGTGTAAATGGATGTTTTTTTTAAAAAAAATGATTGGTTATCTGGCTTTTTAAGTGTATCTTAGTGAATACATATATTAGCGAGTAATTTTTATTTATTTAAATATATGTATCAGTGTTTCACTTTGTGTATAAGTGGCTGCATGGATTAGTGACTCATTCACTGTTTGTATGTGTTTTGAAGACAGCATATGTGCAGGACTGTATGGGTAGATGAGTGTGTATATGTATGTGTTAGTGAGTGAATGACTGTCTCACTAGTGTCTTTATCAGTAACGACTTATGTTTTAATCTAGTATATGTGAGTATTGATGTATATAAGTGAGTATATGTGAGAGTGAGAGATTGAAAGAGTTCCTGTTTATATAAGTATGTATTTCTATAAGTGATTGTTTAAGAGAGTAAGTATGTGTAAGTTTCCTTAGAAGTAAGGTGGTAGTGTGTGTATAGTTATATATGCAAATAAATGGATGTTCAATAGTTTATTTGCATGTGTGAGTATGTGTGTGAGTAACTTTTGGATGACTGTCGGTGTGTAACAGGAAGTATTGGTGTATCACTACATATGATGCGTGAGTATATGTATGCGTGACTATATAGAACTGTTGGTGAATAAGTGGATGTGTATATAGATGGTGGAATTACTGAATTGGTTGTTGTAACTGGTATAGGTATCTCCATTTTTTTGAAAATGTTAGTTTCTATTTTTGAATATGTGTTTCAAGTGTTACATTACACTGAAAGGATGTCTGTCACTCTGTCACAAGGATGGTGTCATCAGTAATGTCATGAGTGATGTCACTGACCATGTCATGAGTGATGTAATATGTGACGTCATCAGCAGTGCATTGCAGGAGCGCTTGTTATAGTGAGTCCAACTAACTATAACGTTGGAATGTGAATGGTTTTATGTCAGTAGAATTTCCAGCTAACTATAACTGGCCTGAAAATAACACTTTTTATTGGTGCAGAACAGTTTTGGTTTCTAAATGATGAAAGCCCGGGTCATGTGACCTGAAAATAACACTTTTCATTGGTTCAGGACAGTTTTTTTTTTCCAAATGATGAAAGACCCCACCTTTTTTCCTTATTCTGACTTTGTCCTTTGACTGAGGAAGACCTGTTTGGAGATCCCTGAATAATATTTTATACTTTAAAATGGCTACAGTAGCAGCAGCAGCTGGAGCATCTGCACCACCACCACCACGACCACCACCAAGAGGACCACCACAACACCACAGTGGTGGAGATGAAAAAGAGGAGGAGGAGGAGGGGAGTAGGACATTCCTACCAGAAGCCAATACCCCATATAGGCCAAAGCAGCACATTGTATGGGAGTTTTTTTCCATCCCAAAGGGCAAGAAGAAAGTGAATGCACCAAAGGTGACTTGCCTAATCTGTAATATGGAACTTTCAAGGGGGAACCCTAATAAAAAATACTCCTTTGGCAATAACACCATGATTTGGCACATGCAGCGCAGGCATCCCAACAACTATGCTGCGGCAGAGGTGAGAGAACTGGCCAGCAAACCTCCCCAATCTTCACCCAGCACCGCCAAACGAAAGCAACCCACTCCATCGGGACCAGAGACAAGGGAGATGGTCCCAAACATACAACCACAGTTTGGGGAATACAAGATCTCTTGTATATTTTGTGGTAAGACCATCACCTATGGTGAGCAAAGCATAAAGCTCATCAACCGTGCTGGTGACAACCACAATTGCCCCAAAAAACAATAATTTTTTTCTTATTTTTTTTGCTCCAGTTGAGCCGTTTACAATTCCCTGTTTTTTGTTTCTCCCCATAAAAATAATAAAAAAAAAAAAATAGTTCATAAAAGACAAAAAAAGAACAAAATGTTTAAAAAAACATAAAAAAAATATAAAACAACAAAAAGAAGAAAAAAAACAGTTCTTTTTAGAACTAGCTCCAATTTATAAAAAAGGCTACATTTTTTAAAAAGTCTGTCATTCTTTTTCCCCAAGGTACGCTCCCTGGTCCGCTCCCCAGTGCGCGTACCGGGCGCTCCCCCCGCACAAATCGAAAAAAAAAAAAAATGTTGTCCCGCGGGGCCCTTTTATAGCCCCCACATCAAACCTAGTGGGTCAGGGGGGGTCTACTCTGCCTCCTTATGGTCATTTCCCCCTTTGTTTTTGCAACCTCTTGTGTCTCAATCCTACCGAGACACAAGATGGCGGCTGCTCCGGACTGTTTGGAATGTTGAAAGGCACCCGAGAGCCAATCAGCTTTCAGCGCGCGAACTCGCGTAGCGCGCTGGTTAGCGCCCCGGTGCGCGTACCGGGGCTCGCTCATAGATATATATATATTTTTGAACCTAAATTACTCAAAATCCACTGGAGCACATATCTTGAGACATAGCAAAGGCACATCGGGCTACCAGTCCCTACAATTTTGCCAAGTTTCGTGGAAATCCATTCAGCCGTTCGGGCTAAAAGTGAGGTCGACCGCCCTATGGAAATTAAAATGGGGAAAACACATTTTGGGACCCCCTTTTTTCTTGGCCCCCACTTGACGAATCCCCCCCAAACTTTCATGGAAGGACTGGAGCACCGCGAGGCAAATTTGAGGACATTTTCAGGCAGATTCCTCAACCGGCGCCAAATATATTCCCAATAGAATGTTGCAATTTCCTATTGAAAATAATCCTAACTATAACTACCTACTGGCGACCGCCAGTAGGTAATATATATATATATATATATATATATCCCTCAACAAGGTTGCCCTCATAGAAGAAACCACGAGGTGAGTTTAAAAGTGTTCCATTTATTCAAAGACAGCTGCATGCAGATGAGCGCAAGGAAACAAACATCCCAGTTCACTTTGCCAGACCGGTTTCGGGAATCCTTTCCCTTCCTCAATGGCGTTCTGTATGTAAATGGCGGTTTTTACGAGCAGCATATATTTCAAAGAGCCTGCCCCAGTGGGCGTGGCTGAATTCACAGCCTTCTGGGTCTTGTGGTGCAACGTTATTTTTCTCCAGTGAGTCCGTTTTTTACATGCAGAATTAAGAGTCATTGCTTAAGGGAGGTCAGTTTCCAAAAGACAGTTGACAAGCACATCAGACGTGCAAGCAGGACTCAAGATCCAACCCACGGGGGTTTCATGTCGTAATTCTGCATGTAAAAAACGGACTCACCAGTCGCCAGTAGGTATATATAGTTAGGATTTTTGAAAATTCTATGTCTAATAACTTTGGCGTTTGTGGACGGAATTGGCTGAAATTTTCAGGAAAATTGCACATTTTGTTTCTGAGCAGCCCTTGAAAATTTGGGGGGGGTTCGTCAAGGGGGGGCCGAGAAAAAAGGGGGGTCCCAAAACGCGTTTTTCCCATGTTAATTTCCATAGGGCGGTTGGCCTCACTTTTAGCTCGAACGGCTGAATGGATTTGCATGAAACTTGGCAAAATTGTAGGGACTGTTAGCCCGATGTGCCTTTGCTAGGTCTCAATATATGTGCTCCAGTGGATTTTGAGAAATTAACGTTCAAAAAAATATATATATCTGTGACAGCGCTCCGGGTAGCGCTCCGGTTCGCGTACTTGACGTGTAACGGAACTTCGCGAAGGGAAGCTGATTGGCTCTCCGGTGTCTGTCAACATTCTAAACAGTCCGGACCGGCCGCCATCTTGTCTCTCGGTAGGATCGAGAGACAAGAGGAGGAGAAAAACGAAGGGGGAATTTAATGAAAGGGGGCAAGGTAGACCCCTCTTGACCCCCTAGGAATGATGTTGGTGTTATTAACCGCATCGCTGCTGCGGCGATTTTTGCGCTGTGCGGCTTTTTTAAAATAACCGCGTTACATGACGAGCTCAGCTCGTCATCAGCACACGCCACCCGTGGGTGATGACGAGCTGAGCTCGTCATCAGCATCGAAAGGTTTAAAGGGTCCCGTGGGGCAAAAAAAAAAAATTAGATTTTTCGCGTTAGAAGCACATCCCGGTAGGCGAACCGGGTCGCTCACCTTTAGCGTAACGGGAGTTCGCCATTTTGTGTTTCGTTTTAATTAAATCACAAGACGGATGAAAAACAATGTGGGAAATGGGTATAAGGGGGCACGGGAGACGTATCCTGACCCCCTAGGTTTTCTGAGGGTGGCCGAGGAGGCTCATATATGTTGATACATGTCTTCCAGCGGCTGCGCGTGAGCGGATTTTTTTTTTGCTGCGTGACGTCTGTTAACGTTTGGTTCGAAGGAAATCAGGAAGTGTTAACCGCCATTTTGTCACTGCGAGTAAATATATTGTTCATTTCAAAGCGTTGGAACATGGAAAAGGGAGAAGGTAGAGATTGTCTTGCTGCCTAGTTTTTCTCAGGGAGTGCAGTAAGGCCCCGGTTGTTGTTATACTCACGGTGGGGTCTTCGAACACTTTAGCAAATGATGACCCAAGCTGAGGCAAAGGAGGGTGTCAGTCGGGGGGGGGAGCAATGGTGATTCTCACTGTAAGATAGGTAGTGCGGACCCTTGTCCCCCCTTTTGTAATCTGTAATGCCTATCTTCTCCCTACTGATTGGTAATTTATTAGAGGTAGCTTGTCCGGCCCCACCGGAGGGCACCCCTAATAAAGAGGACATATATATAAAATACGGATTAGCCACGGTACCTTCCTAGCAAATTATCGCAAAACGAAAGGAATCGAACAAAATCAGTAGGCCACTGATTGGATCCTTTCTGACCCTGCTAAAACAAGAAACAACAGGAAATAGCCCTCCGCAAAAGTATGAAACCAGGGGGAGGAGCCAAGCTCGCGGTCGGGATGGCCACGAGGTAGTTCGGCTCCGCCGCCCTCGCTGCCTAAGCATGCCTGCCCTACCACCCACCCCGCCCAATAACCGACAAACCCTATACAAATGAAAGTCTGCTGTTACCCACTATCGGCGTCACCAGATTGGACTAGATCACACACAATTGGACTATGTCTTTTTCTGGTTATACAGTAACATCTTTGTGCTTGTTGCCACATTACAAATATATAGCACTCCAACAAAGTAGTAGGATTATAACACTTTAATAACTTATAAATATATACAACGCTCCAACAAAGTAAACACGTTAAAAAAAAACATTTTAAACAACTATTTACATGGCAGCCTGCTGCAACATCCATCTCAAAGCATTCACCGTCCGCTTGACACTGTCCCTGCCCTTCCCTCCCCGGAGTAGCAACAATGGGCTGCTTTGGGCTGTCTTTTAGTCGGCTTTTGGCTATAAAAAGCCTACAAAATTCATCGGACTGTGAGGCGGCGTCAGTAGCGGACCGTTGTGCGAATAGGCAGCACAACGCGCCGAGATCCGGACGGCACCGAGGTGGTGTCCAGCAAGTTGCCGCACTGGTCTGGCCATCTTACAATGCTGCGCCGAAAGACGGCGTGGGGCGCCCCGGGGGGGAGGCGGCGCGAACGGGCCTTCCCCGCCTCCCCAGGTGGAGGCTCCTCAGCTGCAGTGGGGCGCCCCTTGGCGTTTCAGTCGCCATCCAGCTGCGTTGCGCCCGCTCTTGTGGCACAGTGCCTCACCCGCCATCCAGCTGAGTTGCGCCCACTCTTGCAGTGCAGCGATAGGCGGCTGCCACAGGACTCTCAAAATGGCGGCCGGCTCTTCGGATTTGGGCCTGGTCCACTAAAATGGCCCTGGGACACCTTGGAACTCAGACGCTTGCCTGCTAGGGCATGGGCCCCATTCCCGAAAGCGTCCCCTCAGCCTTGAAGATTCTACAAAAGTCACCGGGGCCCCCGACTCCCGCAGGCTTCCGGTGGGGAGCGGCTGCCATGATTGCTTGCGGAATGGCCACGACGGAGTCACGAGATGGTGGTGCTCTCATGCTGAAGCTAGCTTCAGTCTGAAACATCCAGAAACACTGAAGACTGCCAATTCGATCAGTTCCGGTGGAGCCCCAACGTGACCCAGTAGGGAAGAACTTGCCCTCGCCTCTTTTGACTGATGGATCTTGTTGCCTATCTCTTCTGTTGTCATTTAACTGAACCTTTTTTGACTGCCTAAAGGGGTTCTGGTCCGACTGCTGGTTGGTGGAGACATTTTGACTATATCCTGGACCTGCCCGGTCTCGCCCAAAATGGCGCCGGTATAAATGGGACTCGCAACTCCTTGTTGTGTACTGGTTGCCCAGCCTTGATATCACGAGATACGTATGCAGTTTTGAAGCACATGGCGGGCGGGGACGAGTACTGATTGAACATTTGGACATCCCTATTGATATTAAGTTCTGATGTGTTATTGATTACTGTACTATTGAAAGTTCGAATTAACATCACCCATGGTACTTGCCAGCAAATGTATATCTAGATAATTTTATTGTAACTGGCCCTGTCGTACTTTAATTATAAAATTTACATCCACCGATTCCGCAACTGTTAGACACCTTAGTTCTTGCAACCTAATGGCCCACCCGTTACGTTCTTCTACAGTGTAAATGTCCCCTCATCATATACGATTCCAGTTTGCTCCGTGGCCGGCCCACGTGATTATAGGCCCGTATTTGTATACAGACATTTTCACAATAAAGGTTTTTAAAACAAAACATGGTAGTAGTTCCTAGATTGGTAAAGTTTTGAATAATAGCCAGTGTTTTCAAATCAGTAAAAGGCAAGTGATATTAAGCAGCCCGATTACATGACGGTTAAAAGGTATAATACGCAGGAATGCTGTAAAGATAAATGGTCAAGGGCTGTTGTGTTTTCCACTCCTGCAACATAAAGTGATCGATAAGAATCCGATATTCAGGCCTATCAGCGACTAAGACAGCAGGCCGAGCCTCTTTTGCTCAACGGCTCCCTCATGGGACGAAGAAACGCCCTTTTTCTCGAAATAGGAATATTTTACTTGCAGGACAGTTGTAAATTTCCCGGGAAAATACATTAGCCTGGAACATTGTTAGTGATAAACTGTAAATGCATCTGGGTCCTTTGCTTTACAAGTCAGAGTGAGAAAAAAAAAGTTGGGGCTTTCATCATTTGGGAAAAAAAAATGTTCTAAACCAATGAAAAGTGTTATTTTTAGGTCATATGACCAAGCCTTCCATCATTAGGAAACCAAAAGTAAAATGAACCAATGAAAAGTTTTATAAACAAGTCACATGACCTGTTATGCTTACGTTACGCGCTCCGCGCCGCGCCCCGGATCGCTTCCGGGTGCGCTAACGCGGCGCGTCATAATACGCATTACGCGGTAACGTGTTACGTCGCGCTTACGCGACGCGTCACAATGTTGATTTCTAACGTGGTAGTTGCGCTAACGGAACGTTTACCAGTTCGCGAAAAAAAATGAAGCTAACGGGAAGCTGCCAGGTTTTGCGGACCGGCAGCAAAACATAAAAAAAAAATATATATATATATATATATTACAAAAATATAAAATATATTTTTGAATTAGAATAAGAATACATTTTACAGCTTTTGATATTTGCTATTAAAAAAACCATTGAAATTCACTGAAAAAAACATAGGTTATAGACCATATATAGTTAGGGATTAGCATTTACAAAACCTTATTTTACTCGCACAAAACCAATAAAATTCCATATATAGTTAGTTGCACTAACTATATATTTCGCGCACCCGCAATCCACTGCTGATAATGTCACATATTACATCATTCATGACATGGTCAGTGACATCACTGATGACATCACTGATGACATCTCAAATGACATCACTGATGACATCTCAAATGACATCTCATTTGACATCATTGATCACATCACTGATGACATCATTCTTGTGGTAATACAATGAACCTCTTCAGACTCTAATATAACCTTAGATACACTCAGTGTATACAGACACTCACACACTGTCACTCATCCATGGAGTTACTCACACACCTAGCCAGTCATGCAAAGAAACAATCTCACCTCCATTTCCTCAACCATATAGTTATACACACCTTACTTATTCAAACATATAGTAACACATATTTACTCTCTTATACAATCCCTGATACAAGTTCACAATGATCCTTACAGTCACTCACACATTCACTGGCTCTCATGCACAGTTATTTATATATGCCAACTCTCACATGTACTGTGTTTTACATATGTACTTACTATGACATGTAGCATTCAGATATCCATTCACTCATCAATACACTCATGCACACAGTCAACCGCCCATGCTGCTGTTTCCACATGCACTCTTGAACTCATACACCTAGTGAATCAACTGCTCACACATCTCTTCACAGAGTCACACACCTCCCGGCCACCCCCACACACACTCAGTAAGACAGTTTAGTCACTAACCCATGCATTTAGTAAGACACATTTATTCACTCACTCATACAGTCAGTCACGCACCTACTAAATCCTTCATCCAGACACTTATACATCCACTCATTCTTCAATATGTTAAACATATTTAAACTTTACGGAAACACACAGTCGCTGGATGATGTCATCAGTGATGTCATCAGTGATGTCATTTAAGATGTCATCTGTGATGTCATCAGTGATGTCACTGACCATGTCATGAATGATGTAATATGTGACATCATCAGCAGTGGATTCCGGGTGCGTGAAATATATAGTTATTGCAGCTAACTATATATGGAATTTCATTGGTTTTGTGCGAGTAAAATAAGGTTTTGTAAATGCTAATCCCTAACTATATATGGTCTATAACCTATGGTTTTTTCAGTGAATTTTCAAGGTTTTGTAAATGCTAATCCCTAACTATATATGGTCTATAACCTATGGTTTTTTCAGTGAATACATATGTATATATATGTATATATAATATATGTATATATATATATATATATATATATATATATATATATATATATATATATATATATATTATATATATATATATATATATATATATATATATATATTCACAGAAAAAACCATAGGTTATAGACCATATATAGTTAGGAATTTGCATTTACAAAACCTTGAAAATTCACTGAAAAAACCATAGGTTATAGACCATATATAGTTAGGGATTAGCATTTAAAAAACCTTATCTTATTTGCACAAAACCATTGAAATTCCATATATAGTTAGTTGCACTAACTATATATCGCGGACCCGCAATCCACTGCTAATGATGTCACATATTACATCATTCATGACATGGTCAGTGACATCACTGATGACATCACTGATGACATCTCAAATGACATCACTGATGACATCACTGATGACAACACCCAGTGACTGTATGTTTCTGTAAAGTTAAAATATGTCTTACATATTGAAGAATGAGTGGATGTATAAGTGTGTGGATGAAGGATTTAGTAGGTGCATGACTGACTGTATGAGAGAATGATTAAATGTGTCTCACTGAGTGTATGGGTTAGTGATTAAAGTGTCTTAATTTGGCAATCATTATTTATGTTGTTCTGTAAACTGCTGCATGTTTAAATCAGTAGCTATATCAGTAACTATATGGGTTATTGAATGGTTGCCCAAGTATTTGTATGGGAGACTGAGTATGTGTGTGGGTGGCTGGGAGGTGTATAACTCTGTGCATAGATGTGTGAGTTGTTGATTCCCTAGGTGTATGGGTTCAAAAGTGCATGTAGAAACAGCTGTATGGACAGTTGACTGTGTGCATGAGTATATTGGTGAGTGAATGGATATCTCAGTGCTACATGTCAAAAGTAAGTACATATGTAAAACACACTCCATGTGAGAGTTGACATATATAAATAACTGAACATAAGAGCCAGTGAATGTGTGAGTGGCTGTATGAATCATTGTGAACTTGTATCAAGGATTGTATAAGAGAGTAAATATGTGTTACTATATGTTTGAATAAGTAAGGTGTGTATAACTGTATAGTTGAGGAAATGGAGATGTGATTGATTCTTTGCATGACTGACTAGGTGTGTGAGTAACTCCATGGATGGGTGAAAGTCTGTGAGTGCCTGTTTACACTGAGTGTATCTAAGGTTATATTAGAGTCTGAAGATGTATTATCACATAAATGATATCATCAGTGATGTAATCAGTAATGTCAAATGAGATGTCAGTGATGTCATCAGTGATGTCATTTGAGATGTCATCAGTGATGTCATCAGTGATGTCATTTGAGATGTCATCAGTGATGTCATCAGTGATGTCACTGACCATGTCATGAATGATGTAATATGTGACATCATTAGCAGTGGATTGCGGGTCCGCGATATATAGTTAGTGCAACTAACTATATATGGAATTTCAATGGTTTTGTGCAAATAAAATAAGGTTTTTTAAATGCTAATCCCTAACTATATATGGTCTATAACCTATGGTTTTTTCAGTGAATTTTCAAGGTTTTGTAAATGCAAATTCCTAACTATATATGGTCTATAACCTATGGTTTTTTCTGTGAATTTCATTGGTTTTTTAAAAGCTAATATCTATAGCTGTAAAATATATTCTTTATTAAGTGACGTATCACGTAGCCCGTGAGACGCCTCATGATGCATCGCATAACCGTGACGTATCGTCTCTGCAGCGCAAACCAAACCCAAAACGTAAGCGCGCCAGAACACGCTTAAAGATATATATATATTTTTTTAACCTTAATTAGACAAAATCCACACGTGCACATATCACAAACGTTCAAAAAACACAATATGTCGGACTCCCGTTACGCTGCCGGTTAGCTGCCCGGTTAACGTACCAGGAAGCACCTTTACCGCGAAAAATCGCAATTTTTTTTTCTTATGCCCCGCAGGGAACTTTAATAGCCCCCTCATCAATCCTAGGGGTTCAGGAGGGGTCTGCCTTACCCCTTTCATTCATTTACACCTTTTTTTTTTCCACCTCTTGTCTCTCGATCCTACCGAGAGACAAGATGGCGGCCGCTCCGGACTGTTTACAATGTTGACAGCCAATCAGCTACTCCTCAGACTCCCGTTACACTGCTGGTTAGCTTCCCGGTTAGCTGCCCGGTTAGCTGCCCGGTTCGCGTACCAAGACGCGTCTCTACGGCGAAAAAATCGGATTTTTTTTTTTTTTTTTTTTGGCCCCGCGTGGCTTTATAATATCCCTCTCATCAATCCTATGGGGTCAGAAGGGGTCTACCTTGCCCTCTTTCCTTCATTTCCCCCTTTGTTTTGGTCTCCTCTTGTCTCTCGATCCTACCGAGAGACAAGATGGCGGCCGCTCCGGACTGTTTACAATGTTGACAGCCAATCAGCTACTCCTCAGACTCCCGTTACACTGCCGGTTAGCTTCCCGGTTAGCTGCCCGGTTAGCTGCCCGGTTCGCGTACCAAGACGCGTCTCTACGGCGAAAAAATCGGATTTTTTTTTTTTTTTTTGGGGGGCCCCGCGTGGCTCTATAATATCCCCCTCATCAATCCTAGGGGGTCAGAAGGGGTCTACCTTGCCCCCTTTCCTTCATTTCCCCCTTTGTTTTGGCCTCCTCTTGTCTCTCGATCCTACCGAGAGACAAGATGGCGGCCGCTCCGGACTGTTTAGAATGTTGACAGACACCGGAGAGCCAATCAGCTTCGCTTCGCAAAGTTCCGATACACGAAAAGTATGCGAACCGGAGCGCAGCCCGGAGCGCTGTTACAGATATATATCTTGTTTTAAACGTTAATTTCTCAAAATCCACTGAAGCACATATATTGAGACCTAGCAAAGGCACATCGGGCTAACAGTCCCTACAATTTTGCCAAGTTTCGTGGAAATCCATTCAGCCGTTCGGGCTAAAAGTGAGGCCAACCGCCCTATGGAAATTAACATGGGAAAAACGTGTTTTGGGACCCCCCTTTTTTCTCGGCCCCCCTTGACGAACCCCCCCCAAATTTCCAGGAGCTGCTCAGAAACAAAATGTGCCATTTTCCTGAAAATTTCAGCCAATTCCGTCCACAAACGCCAAAGTTATTAGGCATAGAATTTTCAAAAGTTCCATAGAGAAAAAATCCTAACTATATATACCTACTGGCTATCGCCAGTAGGTAATATATATATATATATATATATATATATATATATATTACATACTGGCGGTCGCCAGTAGGTATATATAGTTAGGATTTTTTCCTATGGGATTTCTGAAACTTCTATGTGGAATAACTTTGGCGTTTGTGGACGGAATTGGCTGAAATTTTCAGGACAATGGCACATTTTGTTTCTGAGCGTCCCCTGGAAGTTTGGGAGGGTTTCGTGAAGTGGGGGCCGAGAAAAAAGGGGGGGTCCCAAAACGTGTTTTTAACATTGAGTTTTCCATAGGGCGGTTGGACTCACTTTTAGCTCGAACGGCTGAATGGATTTACACGAAACTTGGCAAAATTGTAGATATGGTTTGCCCGACGTGCCTTTGCTATGTCTCAATATATGTGCTCCAGTGGATTTTGAGAAATTAACGTTTTAAAAAACAGATATATCTGTGACAGCGCTCCGGTTAGCGCCCCGGTTCGCATACCTGACGCGTAACGGAACTTCGCGAAGTGAAGTTGATTGGCTCTCCGGTGTCTGTCAACATTCTAAACAGTCCGGACCGGCCGCCATCTTGTCTCTCGGTAGGATCGAGAGACAAGAGGAGGAGAAAAACGAAGGGGGAATTTAATGAAAGGGGGCAAGGTAGACCCCTCTCGACCCCCTAGGAATGATGTTGGGGTTATTAAAGGGTCCCGTGGGGCAAATAAAAAAAATTTGATTTTTCGCGGTAGAAGCGCTTCCCGGTACGCGAACCGGGTAGCTCACCGGTAGCGTAACAGGAGTTCGCCATTTTGTGTTTCGGTGGAATTTAATCACAAGATGGAGGAAAAACAATGTGGGAAATGGGTATAAGGGGGCACGGGAGACGTATCCTGACCCCCTAGGTTTTCTGAGCGTGGCTGAGGAGGCTCATATATGTTGGAATAAAAAAAAATTGAATTTTTCGCGTGGTTAGCTGCAGGTACGCGAACCAGGTAGCGAACCGGGAAGCGAACATAAGTGAAAATTTGTGAAAAAAGGTACATTTGAAATTTTAAAAAAGTAATTATAGTTAAGGGAGCTCTGAAAAGAGCTTTTGTGTTCTGTGTAAGTTCTAGGTACTTATAAGTAGGTACCAATACACATTCTTAAATTGTGTATGAAAACTCTGTTTCCCTCATCTGAGAAGTGCACACCATCTCCTCTGTAGATATCTTGCATGTAGTAACGCAAGTTATTGTTGTAGATGGCGCCCATTCCATGGTCTCTCATATAAGCTGAAACAGACTTATTTACATGCTTCCTCGCTTTCTCAATTTGTGGACAAAATTGATTGGACCACCTCCATTTCTGTCTTTGGCATATATTGGAATATACCAAGGCAGTTTGAGGAAAAAGTGCCATTAATTGCTCAAAGGTGTCCTTTAAGAGCATTTCCAGACATACCCCAGTCAAAGTGCCCAAATAATTTCCTCCACAGTGCACTATTATGAGGTCAGGGTTTGGCAAATGCAAAAAGGTTTTCACCAATAGTATCAATTGGTGACATCTCAATCCTCTTTGCCCAATCCATTTGATTTCCACATTTTGTAAATTGAGGTTGTGTAAATTTCTGTTATCAGCATACCTGTGAGCCCAGTGGATGTAGCTATGTCCAAGAATCCAGACAGAAAACAGGGTGAGAGAAGGTTCTGATGCAGTCAGATGAAGTGTGGAAATGAAATGGCAGTTGAAACAGTAGGAGTTTGTAAAGATAAAAAACTGTGGAGTTTCAGTGCTAATGGTTCATTAGCAGTGATTGGTGGATTTCCATTGCTGAAAACAGAAAATTAGGGTGCATGGATGTGTTCTTTGAAAGATGTAATTTGAATGGTTAAAAAAAAATGATTTTAAGAAAGATTGCAGTGGATTAGCAGGTGTACTGAGAGTTCAGAGTTCATTTGAAACATTGTTGTGTGAACTTGTAAATATGAGAGGTCTGTCAGGAGGTAGTTGCTATGGAAAAAGGGCAGCAATGGAAGAGGGGGGAAGGGTGTTGATTTGAAAAAGTGAGGGAAGAGTTTTGATTGGGTGACATGAGAGATATGTGTGACGAATATCAGCATTTCTGTGCCTTTCTTGGTTGCAGCCTCTGGAGTGCATACCTTTTGCTCTGGTAAAGAAAAAGTGGTGTGTTTCTGAGACTGTTTTGAAATTCAAAAAGCATTTGCTAAGGTGAGATATGGTTCCTTTATTTTAGAAAGAGACTAGTATGCTTTTTGGAGAAAATAAGGAAGCCAGCTGTGCATTTAAAATGATGTTTTGTGTCAAGTGTTTGCATTATGTTTTCCAAGAAGATTTTGCATTCTTTTACAAATTGTAATTGTAGATAATGTGAAGTATTAGTACTGACAAGGTGTGCTTCTACATAGGAGCTGTGCTGTGTTTTCAAATTATGATCAGAAAATCGTTTTTAAGGAAAAGGAATGCTTTTTAAATTTATAAGAATTTATTTACTTGTGATGTGACTCCTGCAATGCGTTGCTTTTGTTGAATAGATACATGATGCACCTGTGCTGTTTTTGCCCCATGGTGCTCCACATTGTAAGTGTTAAAAGCGATGCATAAGTGGTACAAGGGCCTTGTAAATATACCCCTATTTGTGCATGGCCATTTTAAGTCAGTTACCCCTGGTGCAAGGGCCTTCTAAATATGCCCTCATGTGTGCTTGGCAATTTTAAATCACTTACCCCTGGTGCAAGTTCCTTGTAAATACGCCGTCATGTGTGCTTGCACATTTCAAATCACTTCCCCCTGGTGCAAGGGCCTTGTAAATACGCCCCCATGTGTGCTTGGCCATTTCAAGTCACTTCCCCCTGGTGCAAGGGCCTCTGAGACTGTTTTGAAATTCAAAAAGCATTTGGTAAGGTGAGATATGGTTCCTTTATTTTAGAAAGAGACTAGTATGCTTTTTGGAGAAAATAAGGAAGCCAGCTGTGCATTTAAAATGATGTTTTGTGTCAAGTGTTTGCATTATGTTTTCCAAGAAGCTTTTGCATTCTTTTACAAATTGTAATTGTAGATAATGTGATGTATTAGTACTGACAAGGTGTGCTTCTACATAGGAGCTGTGCTGTGTTTTCAAATTATGATCAGAAAATCATTTTTAAGGAAAAGGAATGCTTTTTAAATTTATAAGAATTTATTTACTTGTGATGTGACTCCTGCAATGCGTCGCTTTTGTTGAATAGATGCATGATGCATCTGTGCTGTTTTTGCCCCATGGTGCTCCACATTGTAAATGTTAAAAGCGATGCATAAGTGGTACAAGGGCCTTGTAAATACACTCCTGTGTGTGCATGGCCATTTTAAGTCACTTACCTCTGGTGCAAGGGCCTTCTAAATATGCCCTCATGTGTGCTTGGCATTTTTAAATCACTTACCTCTGCTGCAAGTTCCTTGTAAATACGCCGTCATGTGTGCTTGCACATTTCAAATCACTTCCCCCTGTTGCAAGTTCCTTGTAAATACGCCGTCATGTGTGCTTGGCCATTTCAAGTCACTTCCCCCTGGTGCAAGGGCATTGTAAATATGCCCCCATGTGTGTTTGGCAATTTTAAGTCACTTCCCCCTGGTGCAAGGGCCTTGTAAATACGCCCCCATGTGTGCTTGGCCATTTCAAGTCACTTACCCCTGGTGCAAGGGCCTTGTAAATACACCTCCATGTGTGCTTGGCAATTTTAAGTCACTTCCCCCTGGTGCAAGGGCCTTGTACATCAACAATGTCTGTTCTGGAACAATCTCTAAATAGAAATAGAGTCTCGAAATTAGTTGAGATTAACATATAACAGAGCACAGGTCATATGTAGAAGCATTCCATTCCGTTGCTATTTTCTACCATCAAGTATGTTGCAAAATCCTTCCATTCAATTGTTTGTTTACTGTTATTGATTTACTGTTTGGTAATAGTATTTAATAACATTTTATTAATACATTTTCCACAGATTCAACTCAAGATATTCTTAAAAATTCAAACATGCCCTCAAGGCAAAGAAAAAAAAAAGAAGCAAAGCGACTTACACCCCACCTTGGTAAAAATGGAGATAATGGACCTTTGCAGCAGTCCTCTAGAATTAAAAGTTGTGAAGTCACCAAAAAAATTCCCGGTAAGACAACAAAATCTTTTTTAAGAAACATTTGCAGACGAAAAAGTATCACTAGAGAACATGTTTTAGTTCAGAAGAAGAGAGCCAATTTAAACGGGAAGGAAAGGCCCCTCAAAAATGTAACTGCTAGAGCAGGAGATAACTCTGTACATGGTAGTAGAAGGAAAAATCTGTTTAGAGACATTCGTAGATGAATGTTCCGCAACAGGATAATCGGCAATTTGTTAAAATTTTTTAAGAAAGGTCAACAGAAAGTGGCTTTTTATAAGAGAAAGAAAAATGTAGAGAAAATTATTGATCAGGCTTTCAAAATTAAGCAAAAGTTATTTATTTTGGTAATCAATAGAATTAGGAAACTAAACAAGGTAATTTATGATTTCAAATCAAATAGTAGATGGAAGAGAGTAGTTAATCGTAGTAATTTTTGTGAAGTTTTCTCAGGAGAATGGATGCATAGTTCAAGTTGTGAGGCATTTTTCAATGAGGAGAGTTACTTCCAGGACAATGATTTGGTGCATGCAGTTGACACCAGTGGTCGAGCATGTGAGGTAAAAGATGGATGTGCGGTTGAAAAAGAAAAACTTGTGTCTGCAGATGCAGAAGAGGTGTTAAGTGATGAGGTTTTAGGGAGACGTCCTAAGGGACCAGTGTGTTTTTGTGATTTTGTACGGACATTTATTAGGAAAAGTTTAAAACAAAAAATAAAGTTGTTGCAAGAATTAGATCCTTGCAGAGTGAGAGAAGTGACAGGTTTGCGTGGTCATTCACTGGCTTGTCTTTCCAGGAGAGTATGCCAGAGTGTTTTTCATCATTTCAGGATGCTAGCAGTGCATCATAATAAAGTGAGGAAATTAGTTAGAATGTTGTATTTTGCTAAGAGTCCAGCAATTATGCTTAAACAATTAAGCACTGCTCTTTTGCATGGTTCTGAAGTAGATGTGAAGAACATTTGTGAAGAAATTGAGTTCTGTTACTTTGCTGGTGAAGAGAACAATGTTGAAATTGACCCAGTAGAAGAAGGTAATGTGGAAGAGAGTGTACTGATTTCTAATATAGATAAGTTTCACAAGGAAATTTTCAACTTTCAGGTGAAATCAAGTGAAAGGCCTAATTTCACTTGTGTGTGTTGTCGACAGACTTATTATAAGAATCAGACTAAGTTAGTGGATTTATATGCAAAAAGTGAAATGGAAAACAATAGTGAATGGAAGGATTTTGCCACGTACTTGATTGTAGAAAATTGTTTTGATTTGGGATCGGACCAACGTATGTGTACTTATTGTTTTAACAAATTAAACCAAAACCGGATGCCTGCTAGAGCGGTTCATAATAATCTGGAATTGGTTGACATTCTTTCTGAATTGAAGAATTTAAATACTTATGAATCTATTTTGATTCAAAAAGTCCATCCCTTTCAGGCTATTGTACAAATGGAGCCAAAGACAGGGAAATTGCCTCCATCAGATTTACAGAGAGTATTAAAGGGAAGAGTTGTTTATTTGCCTTTAGATTTGAAGAAAAACATTATTACAATGGAGTAGAGAAAGTGGAAGAGGAACCTCTAGTTATCCTAGTTAATGGGGTTCCGACAAAGAGTAAGACAATCTGGCAAGATTTAGTGGATGTTAGGAAAGTCAAAAAGGCAACATTGTATTTGATCAAAATAATGAGTACTACAAGAATGTATGTGCTGCAGAAGAGGAAGTAAGTGAAGAAGAGGACAGCGATTTGTGTGCTGGGCAAATTGAGAAAGTAGAAGCCTCTAAAATGAAGAAATATATGAACATTATAGTGTTCATCCTTTGCATTCCAAGGAAGTCATGGGGAATGCTATTGAGTTGTTTCAAATGAAACAAGCCAAAGGGAGTCCCATTAGTGTGTGGGAGGAAAGTTTGGAAGCTCGGTGTTTCCCACAGTTATTTCCCACAGGTCGAGGAGGATGATATGATGAGCGACCTGATCAAATTCCTGCTTCAGAATACCGGACTTTACGATTGTATGCAGAAGATCCTAGGTTTCGTCAATGCATTCCCTATTTATTTCATCTACTGTTTGAAAGTGATCTGTCTGGACTGTCTTATGCAGTGAACCACATCCTGAAAAGTGGTGTACAACTGCGAAATATCTCGGCAAGGGACTTTATGGATGAAGTCAATGTGCAAGACAGTATTTTGGATTCTCACCTGATTAATCTCATGGCATGTCATCGTGGTACTAATGAGTATTGGTATCGTCGTCATGGTGACTTAAAATGTATGCTGAGGAACTTAGGAACTCCTACTTGGTTCCTCACTCTCAGCTGTGCTGAGTATGGCTGGGAAGACTTACTTAAATTTCTACGAGAGGCAAATGGAAACATTGAAAATATTGAATTCAAGACACCCGGGGAACTGTGCTCTTTGGATCCAGTGAATGTATGCAGGTACTTCAAAAATAGATTTGAAGCTATGATGTCTTTCATCACGAACAAGAAAAATCCACCTCTTGGAGAGGTGTTGGATTTCTTCTGGAGAAAGGAGTATCAAGCAAGAGGTGCTCCTCATATACATATGCTGTAATGGATCAAAGATGCACCCAAATTTGGAACAGATCCGGATGACTTAGTGATGAGTTTCATAGAACAGCATTCTACATGTGCTGCTCCAAAGACAAAGGAAGATAAAAGTCTAAGAGAACAAGTTTTACGGTTTCAAAGCCATCGTTGTGGAAAGTACTGTCATCGTAAATTCAGAAACAAGGACAAATACTACACCAAATGTCGTTTTGCATTTCCACGATCAGTGATATCTAAAGGAAGAGTGAACAATTTGATGTCTTTGCTGCGACATAATGTGACGAGGAAATCACCCAAAAACACATACAATTTGAAAAGAAACGAAGAGTCCAAGTACATTAACGACTACAACCCAGTGATTTTGTCCATGTGGAATGCTAACATGGATATACAGTTTGTGGCTGACAACTGTATGGCTGTGGCTCGGTATGTGACGTCTTACATCACAAAAAAAGAAAAGACAGAACTGAAGGATATGTCGGAGGATATTTCCCATGAAAAGAGCCTCAGTAAGAAGTTGTACAGTTTCAGTCTGAAGATGTTGTCGCATCGAGAAATCGGAGCTTACGAATGTTCTGACCGGTTATCTTCAGCAAGTCTCTATGCCAAATCTAGGAGTATCATTTGGGCGAGTCTTGGTCTTGCTGCAACGTGTAATCGAGTTCTGAAACCTGTACGGGAATTTGAGTTTTTGGCGGAGAAGGAGCCAAGCAGTGCAGATATTTTGAAGACCAACATGTTGGATACATATTATCCAAATAGAAGCAGTCACCTGGAGAATGTTTGTCTGTATGAGGTTCTACAAAATTACATTTTCAAGAGGAACATCAAAGAAGATATTGATAAAGAAGTGTATGCTGTAATTGGAAGTGAGGGATGTCTGGTCAAGCAAAGAAAATGTCAGTTGGTAAATCATCGAAAATTGAATTGCGAAACTCCAGAAAGAAAAGAGTTTTTCTATTTAGCTTGTTTGCAATTTTTCAAGCCTTGGTGTGCAGAAGAGGAACTGCTTGAAGATTTCCTCTGTTACGAAGACTCTTTCAATGCAGCCAAGGAGTCCATAGAATGTCCTGTTTTTCCAAAATATCTAGAAATGTTGAATGCAGAAATCGAGCAGGAAGCAACAATTGCAGCTGAGATTGCTAGAGACAGTTCTCAGGACAGTCAGAGTTCTGTTTCATTGAGTCAGGATCCACTAGGAGAACCAGTTATCGAAAATGAAGCTGCCACTGCCAAGATTGAAGTGGAAAGAGCTATGGCACATGCTCAGGAGGATGCGGTTAACTTAGAAGATTTGGAAAGACGACTCAACGTTGAGCAGAGGAAAATATATGACGAAGTTACCAAACAAATTCAGCATGGATTAAGTCATGAGAAGAAAGAGTGCTCATGTACGTCGTTGAAGCCTGTCAGACTGTACGTGAGTGGAGAAGCAGGAACTGGAAAAAGTTTCCTCATTAAAACAATTTCATGTTATCTGCAGAAAAGGACTGAGTCATCGCTGTCTTTTGTTGTCACCGCTCCAACTGGACTGGCAGCACATAACATTAAAGGTATTACTTTGCATCGGCTACCGATGCTGCCAGTGGAGCATGATAACAAATTACAATACCATAAGTTATCTGGAGATGCTTGTTGTGAAGTATCTAGAGTCCTGAAGAAGATGAAACTTCTTATCATTGACGAAGTAAGCATGGTTTCCAATGTCATGCTTGCCTTTGTGCATTTGAGAATGCAGGAAGTTCTTAAAACAGAGTATGATGTGTTATTTGGTGGCAAACACATCATTGTTTTCGGTGATCTTCTGCAGCTGACACCAGTGAAAGGACAACCAGTGTTTAAACTGCTTATGCATGAAGAAACCAGGAAGTGCCTAGGAAGCATTGGCAACGTTAACATAGGGTTAAACTTCAATTATGCTGAGCTGGGTGAAAATATGCGTCAGGCAAAGGATGAAGATTACAAGAATATTCTACAAGATGTTAGAATTGGGAAAGTGACCGAGCGTGGGAAAGAAGCTTTACATGCACGATTACTGTCAAATTTGTATCCAGAAGAAGACGTTCTGCCAGAGGATATTTTTCAGGAAATTACTGAGAAGAAATCTGGAATATGTTTGATGCCAACTCTTGCAGAATGTTCCATCTTCAACAACAAAATGTTGCATTTAGAGAACCAAGAGATTGTGAAACTGGAAGCTATTGACAGAATAGAGCATATGGGAGCAACAATTATTTTGTCTGAGAATTTGAAATCTAAATTGGATTCATTAGAAAAGACTATATCTAAAACTGCTGGTTTTGAAAAGACTCTGAATGTGTGCTTAAATTGCCGTATCATTTTGAGAAGGAATTTACATGTTGAAAGAGGTCTGGTAAATGGATCAATGGGTAATGTTGTTGATTTGAGAAATACAGAAATAGAGATGGAATTGAATTTTTAAAAATTAAATTTGATGGCATTGAGGAAGTACAGCTAATTGGTTGTTGCACAGCTAGGTTTTTGCTTGTAAAAGACTTATATGTTCACCGTAAGCAGTTTCCTGTTTGCTTGGCATATGCGATGACAATCCATAAATCGCAAGGTTTAAATGTAAACACTGCTTTAGTGAATATTGGCAGTTCTGTGTTCAAAGAGGGTATGGCTTATGTAGCATTGTCACGAATCAGAACTTTATCGGGATTGTACTTGATTGAGTGTGATGTCACAAACATTTATGCGGATCTAGATTGTGTTAAGGAATACAATAGGTTAAGAAGAGAGTATGCGCCACATTTGCCTCAATATCCTTTGTTTGAGAAACGTGTGGTAGGCCGTAAAGGAAGAAATATCACTAATAGTAGGATGGTTGTAGCAAAAAGACCAAAAGTCGATGAACCCAAAATTGTAAGCAGAAAGAAAATGAATTCTGTTGAAGATGTTGTTGGCTTTCAATTTGAAAATAGTTCTGGTGTCAACTGCTATGCTAATGTAGTGGTTAATGTTGTCTTTTCACTAGACACTTTAAAAGAACAGATTGTGATCAATTTGGAACAAAGTTTATGCTGTTTGTTGAATTCTGTGTTAGAGAAATGTAGCGCTGATAGAACAAGAGTAGAAAGTGTGTCTGAAATTCGTAATCTGTTAGACAAATGTTCAGGTCAAACGCAATTCTCTCAAAATATTCAGCAGAATTGTCAGGAGTTTTTAATGTATATGCTTGATGTATTGCAAGTTGAAGGTGTAGATGTAGATTATCTGTTTGGCCTTTCTTATCAATGGCAGAATGATTGCGAGAACTGTAGGCTATCAAGTACTACTAGTGTAGACTCAGAAAGATTTATATATTTAACTTTGCCTGACAGTAAATCAGTATCCTTCAATAAGCTAGTAAAAGCAGCCGATCAAAACATGGAGTGTAGCCAATGTAAGTCTGCAATGCTGTCCACGTTAATTATACGAAGTTATGGCCAGTATGTCATTTTAATGTTCCAACGATGTAGGTCTGATGGAACTAAATTGACAACTCTAATTAAAAATGTTGTGGCTTCGCAGTTGTCAATATCAGGAAGGACTTTTGTAACTACAGCAATTATATATCATGACGGTCCTTCAACAACTTCAGGACATTACACAGCTTATTTAAAATCTGGAAACGGCTGGTCATTCTGCACTGATTCTGTTTTAACTTTCAAAAAAAGATTGCCTTTCCACCTTCAAAATTCTTACCTGGTGTTCTTACAACCAGAATTTTAGGGAAGGAATCTCAGGATTTGTTCAGAGGAATTTCAAGAGGTTCTAATGGCTCCTACTCTATATGGCCTTGTGGATAATTGTAGTACAGAGCGAAAACTCTTTGTGTTTATAAGCTAATTCAAGCAGCAGATCAAAACAAGGAGTAGAGGAAATGTAAGTCTGCAATGCTGTCCACATTTTTTATAGAAACTTATGGGTGAAATGTCATTTTACAATTTCAACTACATAAACTGGATGAAAATAAGTTGTCAAGTCTAATTAAAAATGTTTTGGCTACACAGTCATCGATTTCAGGAAGAACTTTTGTAACTGCAGCTATTATATGTTATGATGGTCCTTTGACAACATCAGGATATTACACAGCTTATTTGAAATATAAAAAAGGCTGGTCTTTTGGCAATGATTACCATTTGAGTATGAAGCAATGTTGACTTTTAACTTATTTTCAGAAGTGAGAATTTAGGGTAGGTAACTGGACTATATTGATTCTAGGTGTTGTTGTAATTTAGTGTGCTGTTTTAAATTGCTTTGTATGTCTCATGTATGTCTCACAATGGAGCTTATCTTTCTGAAAGTGGCGGGAAGAAAATAATAACAGCACAACAGAGTATAAGCTGTTCATAGGAGATCCTTTGACGTCATAGAAAGTAAGTTACTTTTGAGGAGTTCTGATTTCTGATTGATTATATTATATGGGTTTTTTAAACAATCATTTTGATTGTGTTTTTTTTCCCCGCTGTTATATGATGAATACCTTCAACTCACTGTTTTCAGTGAAATTTGATATATTCTGAGAACAGCAAAAATAAACCATTAAATATGTATAATTAATTTTGTACTTTGAATTGTGATTTTTAATATGTATTCATCTTGTCTCATGCTCACTCATCTTTTACTACCTTCTATTAATTTTAAAATTTTTGTTCTTTCTTACACAGATTAAAAGTATAAAAATAACAAGTGACTAAGTTAATGGCAGTTATAAGGTAAGTGTTTAGTACTCTTTACGTTACATCTCTATCACATTTAAGTTTTATTAGATCCACTGCTTCATTTCTTTAACCCTCAGTTTCCTGCCTTTGCTACTTCCCTCATTTCTTTTTCTATTACTTACTTACACTACTCTTTCCACTCCTTTTCTCAGTCCCTCTTTAAACAGTATCTCTGTGTTACTCCCTCTATTTGTCTTTCTTTTAACATTACTCTCTGTTTAGTTACTCTTCTTTTAAAAAAAAAAAAATTTTTTTAGTTCGCTACCGGTTCGCGTACCAGAGTGCTAAACATTCTAGCAATTTCTTATAAAGGGGAGGTAGTTCTGAAGAGAACTTTTTTTTAAATTATTTTTGGTGTTTTATATTTTCTTTATTATTTTTCTGAATTTTTTTTTAGTTTTTTTGTATTTTTTGAACGGTTTTATATTTTTTTTGTTTTTTTGGGGGGGAAACAAAAATGATTCATTATAAAGGGCTCAACAGGAGCAACAAAAAAAAAGATAATTTATTTTCTGGGGCGTTTTGTACATCGATGATTTTCAAAAGCTGTATTGATTAGAGTTATACTCCTCTCTCCATAGGTAATTAATTTGCCGCAAAATATACAGGTAAATTTCATGTTCCCAAAGTTCATCTGTATATTTGGGACCGTCTCCCTCGCCTCTGGTCCCGTCACTGCCTCTTGATTGGATGTACTGGCGACAGGTGGGGGGTTATTCTGCAGGTCACGTACTTGTGCAGCACTATAGTTTATAGGGTGCCATCTTTCCATATGACGATGCATGGTATAATTCCCATAGCTATATTTCTTTTCTGTCCCTCTGGACAGTTCATTTTGGCAGATCAGGCTGGTAACATACCGGGCATTTACCTTTTTTTGTCCTTCGGGAAATTAAAAAAATTGCCATATATAACTTTCTTTGGCATGGGACCTCCTTGGCTGTTCAGGTAAAAACCTATTGGTCACTTGCTCCTCTTCCTCTTCTTCCTCTTCTTCCTCCTCTTGTTGTAGGATAACCTGAGGAGGTGGTCCTCTCTTCCTAGGAGGTTGTGGTGGTGGTGGGGGTCCACCAGCTGCAGCAATCAATGAAGCCATTTCTAAGCAATGAAAGTAGGTCTTTCTCTCATAAAAATGAAAGTCAGAGTGAGGAAAAAAGGTGGGGCTTTCATCATTTGGGAAAAAAAATGTTCTAAAGCAATGAAAAGTGTTATTTTTAGGTCATATGACCAAGCCTTACATCATTAGGAAACCAAAAGTAAAATGAACCAATGAAAAGTTTTATGAACAAGTCACATGACCTGTTATGCTTACGATACGCGTCCCGGAGCGCTTCCGGGGCGCTGCGCTTCGCACCTCGCTTTGCGTTCCGGAGTGCTTCCGGGTGCGCTAACGCGGCGCGTCATAAGACGCATTACGCGGCAATGCGATACGTCGCACTTGCGCAACGCGTCACGATGTTGTTTTCTAACGTGGTAGTTGCGCTATCGGAACTTTTACCGGTTCGTGGACCGGGTCGCGGAACCAAATTGAGCTAACGGGAAGCTGCCCAGTTCGCGGACCGGCAGCGAAGCAAAAAAAAAATAATAAAAAAATATATATAAATAAAAAAATTATATTACAAACATATAAAATATATTTTTGCATTAAAAGAAGAATACATTTTACAGCTTTTGATATTTGCTATTAAAAAACCATTGAAATTCACTGAAAAAAACATAGGTTATAGACCATATATAGTTAGGAATTAGCATTTACAAAACCTTAAAAATTCACTGAAAAAACCATAGGTTATAGACCATATATAGTTAGGGATTAGCATTTACAAAACCTTATTTTACTCGCACAAAACCATTGAAATTCACATATATAGTTAGTTGCACTAACTATATATCGCGCACCCGCAATCCACTGCTGATGATGTCACATATTACATCATTCATGACACGGTCAGTGACATCACTGATGACATCACTGATGACATCTCAAATGACATCACTGATGACATCACTGTTGACAACTCAAATGACATCACTGATCACATCACTGATGACATCACTCATGTGATAATACGGTGAACCTCTTCAGACTCTAATATAATCTTAGATACACTCATAGTAAATAGACGCTCACAGACTGTCACTCATCCATGGAGTTACTCACACACCTAGTCAGTCATGCAAAGAATCAATCACACTTCCATTTCCTCAACTATACAGTTATACACACCTTACTTATTCAAACATATACTAACACATATTTACTCTCTTATACAATCCCTGATACAAGTTCACAATGATCCATACAGCCACTCACACATTCACTGGCTCTTATCCACAGTTATTTATATATGTCAACTCTCACATGTACTGTGTTTTACATATGTACTTACTTTGACATGTAGCACTGAGATATCCATTCACTCACCAATACACTCATGCACACAGTCAACCGCCCATACAGCTGTTTCCACATGCACTTTTGAACCCATACATCTAGTGAATCAACTGCTCACACATCTATGCACATAGTCACACACCTCACAGCCACCCACACACACACTCACTCTCCCATACAAATACTTGGGCAACCAATCAATAACCCATATACTTAATCATAAAGCTACTGATCAACACATGCAGCAGTTTACAGAACAACAGATATAATGATGCACAAATTAAGACAGTTTAGTCACTAACCCATGCACTCAGTGAGACACATTTAATCACTCACTCATACAGTCAGTCATGCACCTACTAAATCCTTCATCCAGACACTTATACATCCACTCATTCTTCAATATGTAAGACATATTTTGACTTTTCAGAAATATAGAGTCACTGGATGTTGTCATCAGTGATGTCATCAGTGATGTCATTTGAGATGTCATCAGTGATGTCATCAGTGATGTCACTGATCATGTCATGAATGATGTAATATGTGACATGATCAGCAGTGGATTGCGGGTGCGCGATATATAGTTAGTGCAACTAACTATATATGAAATTTCAATGGTTTTGTGTGAGTAAAATAAGGTTTTGTAAATGCTAATTCCTAACTATATATGGTCTATAACCTATGGTTTTTTCAGTGAATTTTCAAGGTTTTGTAAATGCTAATTCCTAACTATATATGGTCTATAACCTATGGTGTTTTCAGTGAATTTCATTGGTTTTTTAAAAGCTAATATCTGTAGCTGTAAAATGTATTTTTCTTTAAATCCAAAAATATATTTTATATGTTTATTAATAATTTTTTTTAAATATTTGTTTTGTTCGCTCCTGGTTCGCGAACCAGGAAGCTTTCCGTTAGCTCAATTTGATGCAGCGACCCGGTCCGCTAACCGGTAAACGTTCTGTTTGCGCAACTGCCGCGTTAGAAATCAACATCGTGACGCGTCGCGGAAGCGCGACATATCACGATGTCGCGTAATGCGTCTTATGACGCGCCGCGTTAGCGCTCCCGGAAGTGCTCCGTACGCGATCTAAGACGCGAAGCGCAGCTCCCCGGAAGCGATCAGGGGCGCGTCGCGAAAGCGCGACGTATCGCGTTGCCGCGTAATGCGTCTTATGACGCGCCACGTTAGCGCACCCGGAAGTGCTCCGGACCGCAAACAGAGGCGCGAAGCGCAGCTTCCCGGAGGAGATCCGGGGCGCGGCGCGCAGCGCGTAACATAAGCGTAACAGGTCATGTGACTTGTTAATAACACTTTTCATTGGTTCATTTCACTTTTGGTTTCCTAATGATGTAAGGCTAGGTCACGTGACCTAAAAATAACACTTTTCATTGGTTTAGAACTATTTTTTTTTCCCAAATGAGGAAAGCCCTCACCTTTTTTCTCACTCTGACTTTCAACTTTGTGAAAGGAAGACATATTTTGCTCAGTGGAAAATGGCTTCACTAGTAGCTTCAGCTGGTGGACCCCCACCACCACCACCACCTCCTCATAGGAAGAGAGGACCACCTCCACAGTTCCTTGCCAACACAGAGGAGGAAGAGGATCAAGAAGAGGAAGAGGAAGAACAGGCACTACAGTTTTTACAAGAGGAGCCCCGGGTATCTCATCATAAAAATAGTTTCATTTGGCAGTTTTTTTCATTTCCTGAAGGACAGAAAAAAGTTAATGCTCGGTATGTGACGTGCCTAATATGCAAAAAGGACTTATCTAGAGGCACAAATAAGAAGTATAGTTACGGCAACTATACTATGCACCATCACATGCAGAGGTGGCATCCTCTAAATTACAGCCGGGCAGAGATGCGTGACCTGCAGGACAACCCACCAACTCCTGTGGCCAGGACATCAACACAGATATCTCTGTCGGGGCCAGAGGCACGGGAAACAGTGCCAAACATACAGGAAAACTTTGTCCACATGAAGATTGTCTGTATATATTGCGGTACCTTACTTTCATGTGCCAATATGAGCATTAACTTAGTAAACAGAGCATTTGAAAATCACAAGTGCTCTAAACGCCCCAAAAAATAATTTTTTTTTGCTCCTGTTGAGCCCTTTCCAATGCCTGTTTTTTGTTCTTTCCCCTCCAAAAAAACAAAAAAAAACATAAAATTGTTCAAAAAATACAAAAAAAACAAAAAATGTTCAGAAAATTAAAAAAATATATAAAACAACAAAAACATAAAAAAAGTTCTTTTCAGAACTACCTCCCCTTTATAAAAAAATTGCTAGAATGTTTAGCACTCTGGCAAGCTCTATTTCTTTTGGTTCGCTTCCCGGTTCGCTCGCCGGTACGCGAACCGGGAGCTAACCCAAATTTTTTTTTTTTTAAAAAGAAGAGTAAGTACAAGGGAAGTAAACAGAGAGTAATGTTAAAAGAAAGACAGCTATAGGGACTAAACCAGAGATGCTGTTTAATAGATTTATTTACCGAAGAAAAGATGGAAGAGGATATAATTGTGAAAAACAAAATAGATAAGAAAGTGAAAGAATCAAGCATTGAAAATGCAATAGGTCTCGCAATAGAAGAGTTTGACCTTTTGGTTTTGCAAATAGATGAGTGGCGTTGCGTGGATGAGTGGCGTTGCGTGGATGAGTGGCGTTGCGTGGATGATTGGCGTTGCGTGGATGAGTGGCGTTGCGTGGATGAGTGGCGTTGCGTGGATGAGTTGCGTGTGTGAGTGGCGTTGCGTGTGTGAGTGGCGTTGCGTGTGTGAGTGGCGTTGCGTGTGTGAGTGGCGTTGCGTGTATGAGTGGCGTTGCGTGTGTGAGTGGCGTTGCGTGTGTGAGTGGCGTTGCGTGTGTGAGTGGCGTTGCTGTGGGGAGGGGGGAGGAGAAATGCACATGGCGGGCAGGGGAGGGGGCAGAGCGGGGAGAGCGGCATGAGGGTGTGAAGCAGCCGGGGCCTTTGAAGTGAAGCTAAGCAGAACAATAAATTTAAATTTTATAAGTTAAAATTGTTTGAGACATTATTCTTTTTTATTTGAAAATGCTGAAAAAGTACCCAAAAGATATAATATAAAATGAGTCTTAAAATATACTGTGCAACTTTTTTGTGTTAGATAGTAAATAAAAAAAAATCAACAAAACAAACAATCAATTAACATACAATATTTGAAAAGTCTATCATTCTTTTTTCCTCATAGTACGCTCCCCGGGCCGCTTCCCGGTTCGCGAACCGGGAGCTTCCCACGCAAAAAAAAAAAATTTTTTTTTTTTACCCCGCGGGGCCCTTTTAAAACCTCCACATCAAACCTAGGGGGTCAGGGAGGATCTACTATGCCCCCTTATGGTCATTTCCCCCTTTGTTTTGGCCTCCTCTTGTCTCTCGATCCTACCGAGAGACAAGATGGCGGCCGCTCCGGACTGTTTAGAATGTTGACAGACACCGGAGAGCCAATAAGCTTCGCTTCGCGAAGTTCCGTTACGCGTCAAGTACGCGAACCGGAGCGCTGCCCGGAGCGCTGTTACAGATATATATCTTTTTTTTAACGTTAATTTCTCAAAATCCACTGGAGCACATATATTGAGACCTAGCAAAGGCACATCGGGCTAACAGTCGCTACAATTTTGCCAAGTTTCGTGCAAATCCATTCAGCCGTTCGGGCTAAAAGTGAGGCCAACCGCCCTATAGAAATTAACATGGGAAAAACGCGTTTTGGGCCCCCCCTTTTTTCTCGGCCCCCCCTTGACGAAACCCCCCCAAATTTTGAGGGGCTGCTCAGAAAGAAAATGTTCAATTTTCCTGAAAATTTCAGCCAATTCCGTCCACAAACGCCAAAGTTATTAGACATAGAATTTTCAAAAATCCTATAGAGAAAAAATCCTAACTATATATACCTACTGGCGACCGCCAGTAGGTAATACAGCCAAAAAACATTACGGGCAGAAATAAAATTATGCAAAAAGATACATCCTAGTGTGTTGTGTTGTAGCCGGGTTTCTGATCAGGAACAGGAATTGGTGTTTCTATACATATATTTAGAGAGAAGCGGAATAAAGTTTCCTGAAACTTACAAACCAGTGTGGTCTTAGGGGTACCTGATTCCGCGCAAGTGGGGACTTTTTTGTGGATTTAGATAGCCGGTAGCTCTGTCGGCATACATACCAACCCTCTCGGGTCCTTGGTCTGGAAGAGAGCGGTCTTGTGGGAATATATATATATATAAATTCACTGAAAAAAACATAGGTTATAGTCCATATATAGTTAGGAATTAGCATTTACAAAACCTTATTTTACTCACACAAAACCATTGAAATTTCATATATAGTTAGTTGCACTAACTATATATCGCGCACCCGCAATCCACTGCTGATCATGTCACATATTACATCATTCATGACATGATCAGTGACATCACTGATGACATCACTGATGACATCTCAAATGACATCACTGATGACATCACTGATGACATCTCATTTGCCATTACTGATCACATCACTGATGACATCATTCATGTGATAATACGGTGAACCTCTTCAGACTCTTATATAATCTTAGATACACTCAGAGTAAATAGACGCTCACAGACTGTCCCTCATCCATGGAGTTACTCAAACACCTAGTCAGTCATGCAAAGAATCAATCACACTTCCATTTCCTCAACTATACAGTTATACACACCTTACTTATTCAAACATATACTAACACATATTTACTCTGTTATACAATCCCTGATACAAGTTCACAATGATCCATACATCCACTCACACATTCACTGACTCTTATGCACAGTTATTTATATATGTCAACTCTCACATGTACTGTGTTTTACATATGTACTTACTTTGACATGTAGCACTGAGATATCCATTCACTCACCAATACAGTAATGCAGACAGTCAACCGCCCATACAGCTGTTTCCACATGCACTTTTGAACCCATACATCTAGTGAATCAACTGCTCACACATCTATGCACATAGTCACACACCTCACAGCCACCCACACACACACTCACTCTCCCATACAAATACTTGGGCAACCAATCAATAACCCATATACTTAATCATAAAGCTACTGATCAACACATGCAGCAGTTTACAGAACAACAGATATAATGATGCACAAATTAAGACAGTTTAGTCACTAACCCATGCACTCAGTGAGACACATTTAATCACTCACTCATACAGTCAGTCATGCACCTACTAAATCCTTCATCCAGACACTTATACATCCACTCATTCTTCAATATGTAAGACATATTTTGACTTTTCAGAATTATACAGTCACTGGATGTTGTCATCAGTGATGTCATCAGAGATGTCATTTGAGATGTCATCAGTGATGTCATCAGTGATGTCATCAGTGATGTCACTGATCATGTCATGAATGATGTAATATGTGACATGATCAGCAGTGGATTGCGGGTGCGCGATATATAGTTAGTGCAACTAACTATATATGAAATTTCAATGGTTTTGTGTGAGTAAAATAAGGTTTTGTAAATGCTAATTCCTAACTATATATGGTCTATAACCTATGGTTTTTTCAGTGAATTTTCAAGGTTTTGTAAATGCTAATTCCTAACTATATATGGTCTTTAACCTATGGTTTTTTCAGTGAATTTCATTGGTTTTTTAAAAGCTAATATCTGTAGCTGTAAAATGTATTTTTCTTTAAATCCAAAAATATATTTTATATGTTTATTAATAATTTTTTTTAAATATTTTTTTTGTTCGGTCCCGGTTCGCGATCCGGGAAGCTTTTTGTTAGCTCAATTTGATGCCGCGACCCGGTCCGCTAACCGGTAAATGTTCCGTTTGCGCAACTGCCGCGTTAGAAATAAACATCGTGACGCGTCGCGGAAGCGCGACATATCACGTTGTCGCGTAATGCGTCTTATGACGCACCGCGTTAGCGCTCCCGGAAGTGCTCCGGTACGCGATCTAAGACGCCCCGGAAGCGATCCAGGGCGCGTCGCGAAAGCGCGACGTATCGCGTTGCCGCGTAATGCGTCTTATGACGCGCCGCGTTAGCGCACCCAGAAGTGCTCCGGACCGCGAACAGAGGCGCGAAGCGCAGCTTCCCGGAAGAGATCCGGGGCGCGGCGCGCAGCGCGTAACATAAGCGTAACAGGTCATGTGACTTGTTAATAAAACTTTTCATTGGTTCATTTCACTTTTGGTTTCCTAATGATGTAAGGCTAGGTCAGGTGACCTAAAAATAACACTTTTCATTGGTTTAGAACTATTTTTTTTCCAAAATGATGAAAGCCCCCACCTTTTTTCTCACTCTGACTTTCAACTTTGTGAAAGGAAGACATATTTTGCTCAGTGGAAAATGGCTTCACTAGTAGCTTCAGCTGGTGGACCCCCACCACCCCCACCACCTCCTCATAGGAAGAGAGGACCACCTCCACAGTTCCTTGCCAACACAGAGGAGGAAGAGGATCAAGAAGAGGAAGAGGAAGAACAGGCACCACAGTTTTTACAAGAGGAGCCCCGGGTATCTCATCATAAAAATAGTTTCATTTGGCAGTTTTTTTCATTTCCTGAAGGACAGAAAAAAGTTAATGCTCAGTATGTGACGTGCCTAATATGCAAAGAGGACTTATCTAGAGGCACAAATAAGAAGTATAGTTACGGCAACTATACTATGCACCGTCACATGCAGAGGTGGCATCCTCTAAATTACAGCCGGGCAGAGATGCGTGACCTGCAGGACAACCCACCAACTCCTGTGGCCAGGACATCAACACAGATATCTCTGTCGGGGCCAGAGGCACGGGAAACAGTGCCAAACATACAGGAAAACTTTGTCCACATGAAGATTGTCTGTATATATTGCGGTACCTTACTTTCATGTGCCAATATGAGCATTAACTTAGTAAACAGAGCATTTGAAAATCACAAGTGCTCTAAACGCCACAAAAAATAATTTTTTTTTTGCTCCTGTTGAGCCCTTTCCAATGCCTGTTTTTTGTTCTTTCCCCTCCAAAAAAACAAAAAAAACATAAAATTGTTCAAAAAATACAAAAAAAACAAAAATGTTCAGACAATTAAAAAAAATATATAAAACAACAAAAAAATTAAAAAAAAGTTCTTTTCAGAACTACCTCCCCTTCATAAAAAAATTGCTAGAATGTTTAGCACTCTGGCAAGCTCTATTTCTTTTGGTTCGCTTCCCGGTTCGCTCGCCGGTACGCGAACCGGGAGCTAACCCAAAAAGTTATTTTTTTAAAAAAAGAAGAGTAAGTACAAGGGAAGTAAACAGAGAGTAATGTTAAAAGAAAGACAGCTATAGGGACTAAACCAGAGATGCTGTTTAATAGATTTATTTATCGAAGAAAAGATGGAAGAGGATATAATTGTGAAAAACAAAATAGATAAGGAAGTGAAAGAATCAAGCATTGAAAATGCAATAGGTCTCGCAATAGAAGAGTTTGACCTTTTGGTTTTGCAAATGGATGAGTGGCGTTGCGTGGATGAGTGGCGTTGCGTGGATGAGTGGCGTTGCGTGGATGAGAGGCGTTGCGTGGATGATTGGCGTTGCGTGGATGAGTGGCGTTGCGTGGATGAGTGGCGTTGCGTGGATGAGTTGCATGTGTGAGTGGCGTTGCGTGTGTGAGTGGCGTTGCGTGTGTGAGTGGCGTTGCGTGTGTGAGTGGCGTTGCGTGTATGAGTGGCGTTGCGTGTGTGAGTGGCGTTGCGTGTGTGAGTGGCGTTGCGTGTGTGAGTGGCGTTGCTGTGGGGGGGGAGGAGAAATGCACACGGCGGGCAGGGGAGGGGGCGGAGCGGGGAGAGCGGCATGAGGGTGTGAAGCAGCCGGGGCCTTTGAAGTGAAGCTAAGCAGAACAATAAATTTAAATTTTATAAGTTAAAATTGTTTGAGAAATTATTCTTTTTTATTTGAAAATGCTGAAAAAGTACCCAAAAGATATAATATAAAATTAGTCTTAAAATATACTGTGCACCTTTTTTGTGTTAGATAGTAAATAAAAAAAAAATCAACAAAACAAACAATCAATTAACATACAATATTTGAAAAGTCTATCATTCTTTTTTCCTCATAGTACGCTCCCCGGGCCGCTTCCCGGTTCGCGAACCGGGAGCTTCCCACGCAAAAAAAAAAGATTTTTTTTTTTTTTTACCCCGCGGGGCCCTTTTAAAACCTCCACATCAAACCTAGGGGGTCAGGGAGGATCTACTATGCCCTCTTATGGTCATTCCCCCCTTTGTTTTGGCCTCCTCTTGTCTCTCGATCCTACCGAGAGACAAGATGGCGGCCGCTCCGGACTGTTTAGAATGTTGACAGACACCGGAGAGCCAATCAGCTTTGCTTCGCGAAGTTCCGTTACGCGTCAAGTACGCGAACCGGAGCGCTGCCCGGAGCGCTGTTACAGATATATATCTTTTTTTTAACGTTAATTTCTCAAAATCCACTGGAGCACATATATTGAGACCTAGCAAAGGCACATCGGGCTAACAGTCCCTACAATTTTGCCAAGTTTCGTGCAAATCCATTCAGCCGTTCGGGCTAAAAGTGAGGCCAACCGCCCTATGGAAATTAACATGGGAAAAACGCGTTTTGGGACCCCCCTTTTTTCTCGGCCCCCCCTTGACGAACCCTCCCCAAATTTTCAGGGGCTGCTCTGAAACAAAATGTGCAATTTTCCTGAAAATTTCAGCCAATTCCGTCCACAAACGCCAAGGTTATTAGACATAGAATTTTCAAAAATCCCATAGAGAAAAAATCCTTACTATATATACCTACTGGCGACCGCCAGTAGGTAATATGTATATATATATATATATATATTCTGTCAAAACGACTTTACCACCAAAGAAGTTACTCGAGCCCAGGTCCTTTCAGCGTGCAATTTATTTAATACACAGAGTGTCAAACAACACCCGACGCGTTTCGGTGCAGCCGCACCTTGATCACGGCTGATCAAGGCTGCACCGAAACGCGTCGGGTGTTGTTTGACACTCTGTGTATTAAATAAATTGCACGCTGAAAGGACCTGGGCTCGAGTAACTTCTTTGGTGGTAAAGTCGTTTTGACAGAATTTGCGAGGGTCGCTTCCTCACTCGAGCCCGCCGCCGTGTGAGGCTGGGAGATTGGCGGACATTTGCTGACATATATATATATATATATTCACTGAAAAAACCATAGGTTTAACACCAGTTATAGTTAGCTGGAAATTTTACTGACATAAAACCATTGAAATTCCCACGTTATAGTTAGTTGGACTCACTATAACTTGCACGTGTAATGCACTGATGACACCATCCAGTGAATGTGTGTCTTTCAGATAAATAAATATGTTTTATATATGTATGTTAAGGTCGATGGAAGAATATTTGTTTAAATTATTGTCTTAATGGATGTTTTTTTAAAAAAAAATAATTGGATATCTGCCTTATTAAGTGTATCTTAGTGAATACATATATTAGCGAGTGAAAGTAGGTCAGTCTCTCTGTCATCAGTGATGTCATGAGTGATGTCACTGACCATGTCATGAGTGATGTAATATGTGATGTCATCAGCAGTGCATTACACGTGCAAGTTATAGTGAGTGGGAATTTCAATGGTTTTATGTCAGTAAAATTTCCAGCTAACTATAACTGGTGTTAAACCTATGTTTTTTTCAGTGAATTTGATAGGTTTTTTAAATGCTAATTCCTAACTATAACTGGTGTGAAACCTATGGTTTTTTCAGTGAATTTCATAGGTTTTTTAAATGCTAATTCCTTTCTATATCGAGTTTCTAACCTTTTTTTTTTTTTTACAATTTGCTGTTTTTTTTAAAGTATTCATTTTTTTAATATATTTTTTTTCTTTTGTGCTCTGGGTGCGCGCTCCGGGAAGCTTTCAGCTAAGCTCTCCGGTAAGCTTTCCGGTGAGCTCACCTGAAAGCGCACCCAGAGCGCTACTGTCGTTCGTGAAAAAAAATATGAATGAAAAGTTAATAATAATGCAAAACATTTCGTTCCATACAAATAAAATCCGTTTTTTTTTATAAGGAAAATGATTATGTATTTCTGTAAAAGTTTGATGACGTCACTTTGGCGCGCAACGTAAGTGCCCTCGGAAGCGCCTACGATCGCGCCGCGTAAACGCACCCGGAAGCGCCCAAGATCACGCCACGTTTGCGCCCCAGAAGCGCCTACGATCGCGCCGCGTAAACACACCCGGAAGTGCTCCGGAGCGCGCTGCGTAAGCGCGTCGGGTCATGTGACCCTAAAATAACACTTTTCATTGGTTGCTAACAATTATTTTTACAAAGAATGAAATCCCCACCCATTTCCTTCACTATTGCTTTGTACTTAGAGAGAGCAAGAGCTGTTCTGTGTACTATCTTCATCTCCTACTTTCCTGATCTACAGCAATGGCTGCAAGAGAGTCATCCAGCAGTGATTCAGAGGCATTTGTAGATGAGGACCCTCCTAGGCAGAAGAAAAAAATCCATTTCATCTGGAAATTTTATAACATCCCTGAAGGAGAAAAAAAAGTCAACGCTCCAAAAGTAACCTGCAAAATATGTGGTAGTACTTTATCCAGAGGCAATCCTCTGAAAAAATATAGTTTTGGAAATGCCAATTTAATCAGGCATGTCAAAAGAAGACACCCAAACAACTTTGCGAGGGAGAGTGTCAGAGACCTGGCACGGAAATTACCCACAGATGGTGGCAGCACCTCCACTGGTGGAGCAACACCTTCGGGACCATCCCGTAGAAGAATGGTCCCTAACATACAGCCAGAGTTTGCAGGCATCACATTTCTGTGCACGGAGTGTGACGAACTGCTCTGCTATGGGGAGCAGAGTGTTGAACTCATTGCCCAAAAGAAACAGCAACACCGCTGCCCTGACAGTCCCTAAATTTTCACATTTTTTTGCTCCTGTTGAGCCGTTTTGGAATCCCTGTTTTTTGTTTTTCCCTTGACAAAAATCCAAAAAAATTATAAAATTGTTTTAAAAAGCCCAAAAAAGTTCAAAAAGTTCAAAAAACACAAAAAAAATATAAAACAACGAAAAGAAGAAAAAAAAAAGTTCTTTTTAGAACTACCTCCAATTTCTAAATAAAGGCTTTTTTTTTTATAAACTGTGATCTTTTTCCCTCATTTTACGCTCCCCGGTGCGCTACCTGGTGCGCGTACCGGGCGCTTCCCCCGCGCAAAACGAAAAAAAAAAAAATATTTTAAATGCCCCGCGGGGCCCTTTTATAGCCCACACATCAAACCTAGGGGGTCAAGGGGGGGTCTACCCTGCCCCCTTATGGTCATTTCCCCCTTTGTTTTGGCCACCTCTCGTGTCTCGATCCTACCGAGACACAAGATGGCGGCCGCTCCGGACTGTTTAGAATGTTTACAGACAACTGAGAGCCAATCAGCTTTCTGCGCGCAAGTCGCGTGTCGCGCCGGGAGCGCACTCCGGTGCGCGCACCGGAGAGCGCCTATAGATATATATATTTTTTGGAACCTAAATTACTCAAAATCCACTGCAGCACATATCTTGAGACATAGCAAAGGCACATCGGGCTACCAGTCCCTACAATTTTGCCAAGTTTGGTGGAAATCCATTCAGCCATTCGGGCTAAAAGTGAAATCGACCGCCCTATGGAAATTAACATGGGGAAAACGCGTTTTGGGACCCCCCTTTTATCTCGGCCCCCGCTTGACGTATCCCCCCCAAACTTTCAAGGAAGAACCGTAGCTCGACGAGGCCATTTTCAGAAAATTTTCAGGCAGATTCGTCAACCGGTGCCAAAGTTATTCCAAATAGAATTTTGAGATTTAACATTGAAAAAAATCCTAACTATAACTACCTACTGGCGACCGCCAGTAGGTAATATATATATATATATATATATATATATATATATATATATATATATATATATATATATATATATATATATATATATATATATATATATATATATATATATGTTTCATTTTCACAGTAATGCATTTTAAATATTTAAAATATTTTTATAATAAAAAGTACATTTTTATTAATTATGTTACACTTTGATTATTTATATAAACACAAACACGTATATATTTATTAAATTATATATTTATAAATAGTATTAAATATTCGTAGAATTTTTTGAATTTATATTATATTCAATTTATCAATCACAATATTTACATTTCTATTTTAAATTCTATTTATATTAAAAAAGTCAACATTTTTATACATTTTTTGACAAAATTACTGACAAAAATATTACTTTTTTGATAGTTTTGTACTCACCATAATAGGGACACAATATTTTAAGAAACAATATTTTCGACCCAATATTTGCTTAAAACGATATTGTTTACCTCCATATTGTATTAGTGATCCCTATCAGGCACCATTGTTTACTCAATAAATCATGAAGTATTAAAGCACAGAGGGTGAATTGTTCTATGCAGCTCTAGAAAGTGTTTTCATGTTTTAGTTGCTAATAAACAGGAACAGCAACACTTGCAGAGAAGATACCCTGAACTAAGGGACAACCAAGCATGATATCTTAACGGGAGCATCGCTAACTCATTCAACGCCCCTAGCATCACTTCTCTCACAAGGGACATGGGCTTTCCATAATGCTATTGGTCATGTGGGAGATTTTAATGCTCTTAAATTTAGTAGCCAGAAGGTTGGCTCAGTGAGCTAAACAATTGGTTCTGACATTCACAGTGTTCCGGAGATCATGTGTTTAAATCCTGCTAAGCACATTTAGCAGGAATGTATGATGGTACATCGCACACCGTTACAACACGTGCTTTCAGCACGCAGTCACCACATCGTCAAGACAATCGCTTTGCAAGTTTTCACAACGCATGTCGTATGGCAATGTTGTTAACCTTATAGGCAATGCCACCAGATGGCACACAGACAAATTGCACGCCGTTACATCGCGTACTGTTGGCTTCAGTGAAACCAAGACTTTGCGTGCGGCGTTTTTGTTTTTTAGGGCTCGCATAGGCAGTGCATGCTGCCTCTTTTAGGGCTCGCATAGGCAGCGCATGCTGCCTCTAAGAGGCATGAAGTAATCAGCATTAGAGGTGAAACTCCACCCATTGCGTTTATATTTGTATTTTCGCCTGCCATTGGTTAAATGTATAACGGTAATGGGGTGTGAGGAGCACTCCTGTTTTATCAAATTATCAGTCTTGTCTATCGGTGCTGCAACTGTTTAGGTTCATCACGCCTGTTGTAGATATCAAGTTATGATTGGTTGAAAACTCATCTAGTTGAGCACTGTGCACATGGTGTTGTCCTACACCTTAGATATTTCTACTCGTACACTTCTTTATACAATTGATTATCAGTTATTTATTTTCATAATCTGATTGATTCAAATTATCATCACAAAATACATTATCTGTGCATTTGTTCACTTTCAATCACAAATTATACAATACACTGTTTAGTGATGCCAGTATTTCCACAATATAACCATGGATAACATTTCACATTTTTCACTCTTTGCCCAATGCATTTCGGTACCGAACCCACGACCCTGAGATTAAGAGTCTCATGCTCTACCGCTCTCTAGCTCAGTTGGTAGAGCATGGGACTCTTAATCTCAGGGTCGTGGGTTCGAGCCCCACGAGGCGCCACAAACACAGCGAACTTATCGTGCAGCGTCTTTTATGAGCACCGACGGACAAAAATACAGGTCGAAGAATATACCTTCGCAGGTCACTACAACCATTGAAGATCAGATTAACAAGCTTCAGACTATAGAAATCACTAGCTGACTCAAACCTAAATACACCACGAACAGATCATTCCCTGATGAAGGTACCAGGTGCGCAACTAGATGAGTTTTCAACCCTTCATACCTTGATTTGTTAAATGTGGCATTGCTCTTTTTATGTAGCTCATTGATTGGCTGGTGATACAAAACGTCACTTTCGTTTTTCTTCCGTTTTACAGGAAGCAGCACCGACCAACTCAAGTTTAGTTCCACTGCTCTGGGTCATCTACTCATTTAGGGACTACTTCCTTGTTTATTTTCCATCAGCTGCCAAGTTTGGAAGTGTTGGCTTTACGTTATGTTCAGTGATTGTGGGCGAATCACTTCATCTGCCGCCGCTAGTTTATAGTCACTGCTGCACCTTAATTTACCATGACTCTCCTGGGGCTCATCCCCTGCTCCCCCTGTCCGCCTCCCTTCACTTCCCTTCTTGCTGCTAATTGCTTCTCGAGCACGCCTGGCTTCAGACTAGTTTCCCCCCTCTTGAGAGGAGGCGAAAATATTTTTAACCTCGGGCGATTTCCCTTTGTTTCACTTACGATGACTGCATTTGTCCAATAGTTTATCATGTTTGCAGATTTATGATGTCGATAGTAACTATAGTCTCATAAATCAGCTTTCCCTCATGTCATTTCCCTCTTGTCAAAGCTTGACGATTACAGCGCTAATGGCACCATGGAACAAGGGTGTAGTGTCCTGGCCACACAGAACACGGACTCTGGCTTAGAGTTGACAGTAGCTCTTTATTCATGTCTTGCCCTCTTAACTATCTCCTGCAACTGCCCTTTCCCGGGCATGGCTCCTCCTCTTTTCTCGTCCCTCCATCATCCCGCCTCCTCTGCCGAGGAGGTCTTAGTGCCCAATGTTTAATGTTAATGCATCATTACATCTCCCCTCTTCTTAACAAATGAAATAATTCAGCATGTTTTGAACATATAACTAGAAAAAATGTCACATAGTTACAGTTCTTCAATCAGTAGACTCGGTCTCTTAATGGTTCGGCGGGGATGAACATGGACATCCAGACAGTCAGGTTCTCCTCCATCAGGGATCACTCTCGCTGGCTGGTTACTGGTTTCAGTCTCACTAGGTCTCGTTTCTCCATTGACGGGACCAGTCAGCAGCTCTTTAACTTTAGGACTGCACTTCTGAAAGTGCGCCACGTTCTGGGTGATTCTCTTCACATCTGATTCAGCAGTGATGATGGTTCCCTTTTGTTTGGTGACTACCAGTGGAGTTTCATGATAGCGACAATGTGTTTTCTTTTGCTGTTCTTGTTTTACCGGTACCCAATCACCTTCTTGAATCAAGGATGGTGCAGCTTTTCGACGGTGATCCGCATATATCTTTATTTTGTCATTTTTTAGTCGATCAGTGGCAGATATGTCATCTTGTTCAGAGTCTTGTGATACTGCTCCCTCATTCCAGTCAATCATGGGTATTCTGGTGCACACCGGCCGGCCCAGCATTAGAGTCGCGTCGCACCTACCAGTGGTGGAATGAGGCGTGTTTCTATAAGCTCGCAAGACTTCATTCAAAACCATTTGAGTGTTTTTCTGCAGTTCAACTTGTTGAATGGCTCTCTTTAGTGTATACATAAATCTTTCAACCATGCCATTGGCCTGTGGCCACAAAGGTGTAATCTTGCGATGCTTGAAATTAAGATGTGTGGCAAACTCCGTGAAATCTTGACTGTTGAATGGAGGTCCATTATCTGTTTTTACTATTTTGGGAATGCCCCAGGCAGCGAACACTTCATCCAAGACATGTATTGTGCTGGACGCTTTTGTTGATGCAATGAGTTGTACAATAGGAAAGCGTGAATACTCATCCATGATAACCAGAATATATTGTCCGGATTTGAGTGGCCCAAAGAAGTCAACCGCAACATGTTGCTAGACACCACACATCGTTTATGTGTATTCTTGGAGGGGAAGACCCCCAGCGTTCTATTCTCTGGGGCATCTTCGCTCTAGGGTTGCCAAAAATAGTAATGAGGGCCTGATGATCGGTGATTCGTCTGAAATGTTTTACATATATAAATATGTGGAAATGCTCACAGGCCCACACAACAGCCAGGCTTTCTTTCTCGGGCTGAGAATATGCTTTCTCTGTGTCAGTCAGGCTTCTGCTGGCATAGGCAATTATGTATCGTTGGTCATTTTCAGTGTCATATTGAGCTAGAATGGCTCCTAGCCCCACGGGACTGGCGTCAACTGTGATCTCTGTCTTCTTCTTCGGATCAAAGTAGGTCATGTTGTCAGCTGACTCCACAGCCGCTTTTATTTTGTTGAATGCCTGTTCACAGACTGCCGACCATTGGAATGGGTGACCTTGCTTTGTGAGTTGTCTCAGGGGGAAGCTGATGGTTGCATAGTCCTGAATATAACGGGCACAGTAGCTGGCCATCCCTAAAAAAGAGCAAACATCTCCTGCATCACGCGGACCGGGGGTATTATTTAGAGCAGCCACCTTGTCTGGATCCGGTCTCATCCCCGCCTGTGAGAAGATATGGCTAAAAAACCTCAGCGTGGACTTGTGAAACTCACACTTTGCTTTGTTTAATGGGAGGTTGGCTTCCATTAATGCATGACAGACTCGTTTGAGGGCAGTGCCATGTTCCTGTGTCGTGGACCCATAAACCAGGATATCATCACTGTAATTCAGGGCATTGGGGATGTGATGAATTGTTTTTCGAATGGCTTCTTGAAAAATGTCAGCGGCAGACGACACGCCAAAACTGAGTCTCTTGTACCTAAAGAGACCGATATGTGTTGAAAAAGTTGTAATGTACCGCGATTGTTCATGTAACTCCAATTGCTGGTAAGCTTTATTAAGATCTAGTTTGGAGAATATCTTTGCCCCATTAAGTGATGCAATCATGTCGCTGATATGTGGCCCAGGGTGTCTTTCCCTTTCAATGGCGGTATTGGGCGCCCTCATATCAACACACAGACGGACTTTGTCAGGTTCTCCCTTCTTTGGCACGACTACTACAGGGTAAGACCCAGGGTGTAGGTCCATATGTCCTTTCAATAATGTCAGCTTGAAGCAGATCTTGTAGTTCCTGTTCGAATGCTTGTTGGAGATGGAAAGGGATCCATCTATGGTGTTGGGCTACTGGAGTTATTTGTTCATTGATGTGTAATCAAATCTGGCAATGAGCCATCTTTCCAAGGCCAGTAAATAACTTCGAAAATTTCTGAACCACGACGAGTTCGTCATCCAACTTGTACAAAATGTCTACTAGCCTCAGCCGCTCAGCAGTTGGAAGACTCAAAAGGCAGTCAGCCTCTGGCCCTTTGATGACATGAATGTAAGCAGGAATGGTGCAATCTTGATACGTGAGATGCGTTGAGAATTTTCCCAAACAGGGGAGTGGCTTTTTGGACATCCAGGTGTAAACTCTCAAATGAGCAGGGCTTAGCTGCGGTGGTGACTTCATCCTCTGATATTCCGCCACTGGTATGTAGTTGAGGGAGGCTCCACTGTCCATCACAAACTTTGTCCAGTGCATGCCAATTTGAATGCTGAGCCGCGGATATTTCTTCAGTCGGTCGGGGTCAGCAACCATGCATATATATTCATCACTGTCCTGCAAGATGGGAGACACTGACCTTGATTCTTGAGAGGAGGGACATCGGGGTCGATAACTCCGGCGAGACTGACAGCTGGAGTGGGATTACCCAGTTGAGGAGTCTCTGTGATCGCGTACTGCTTTGACATGGTGACGTGTGCTTGATGGTCGAGACTTCCTTTCGTGATCTCTCTGTTTGTCCTTCCTGTAAGTTCCACATATGTTCTCGAAGTGGTTCTCCCCACCACACTTCCTGCATTTTTGACCCATAGCGGGGCATCTGTCGGGGTGGGGGAGGTCATAGCCACAGCGGTAGCATTTGAGATGATGCTCACGCCGTCGGTTGTTTCGACTGGAGCTGCGGTGTTGTCGGTTCATAGGTTGCTGTTGCATTCTGGACAGGGATGACCTTGGTTTGACTGGAGAATATCTGCGAGTGTTACGGGTCTGAAGCATGAAAGCTTGTTCATGTTTTTCACTTCTCCCGGCTTCCATCTTTTTGGCATGTTCTTCAGCCTGATCATGCACCCGTGTCATCTCTTCAATTTCTTCCAGCGAGTAGCTTTTCTTTAGCAGTTTCCGTTGCAGTGATTCAGACTGACAGCCTTCGATAACTCTCAGACGAAGGGCATCCTCAGTCGAGAATGAATCAAATTCGCAATAGCGTGCCAACCGTCTGAGACGTGTGATGAAGATGCACATGGGCTCTCCTTTTTTTTGAGCAGCCAAGTTAAATGTGTATCTCTCATAGTCAATGTTACTTTTGTGCAAAGATTTCCGATTCAACGCTTCACATACATCCGTATAAGATGCTACATCAGCTGCAGGTAGTTCCTTAATGATTTGGCCAACATCTTTTCCTATTAAGTTCCGGATCGCTATCTACTGTTGACCGGACTCCGTCACGTGCGAGCCCTTCATGAAGTCTTCAAAATCTTCACGCCACTCCTTCGAGCGAAGACCCATACCTCCTCCTGTTTCGAGAACCAAGTGTTCAGATGGACGCAAAAACGACACTCCAAAGACCCCCATCTGTCCACCATGGCTGGCGCCGGACCCGCTTGATGACGTGGTGAGTTATACATGGTGATGAAGTGGCCTTTTATCAAGTCCGTCCGCCAGCTGAGATGAAAGCTTCCTTTGTTGCTTCAGACGAAGCACACTCCAAATCCTTACTAGACGTACCTGACTTGTGAAGCCTTTATTCAACCAATGCACAGGAGAGCACACTCCAGCTGCATTTGAAACTTCTCAGTTCACTTTGACCAATGCTTGATGATTTTTCAGCTGTTTGGTTGAAGTTATCAATGCTTAATGGATTTCTGTTTTTTGTTGAACTTGCCGATGCTTGATTATTTTCCACTTGATCTGTTGCCTTTAACAATGCTTGATGGATTTCAGGTTTTTTTTTCAGTTGAATTTGCCAATGCCTGATGATTTTCCACTTGATCAGTTGAATTTTTTCAATGCTTGATGAATTGCAGGTCATTTTCAGTTACATTTACCAATGCTTGATGAATTGCAGGCTTTTCAGTTACATCTACCAATGCTTGATGCCTTGTTTAGACACTCGCCTGACTTCAAAATGGCCGCCGGGACTTCCTCGCAGGGGATTGGTGCAGGTGCCTGACTTAAAGATGGCCACCACAAACTCTCGGCCCCACGAGATTTGGTCTTCTCTACACCGGCAGCAGCACCTCCAGCCACCAGACTTCCCCAGCAGCCGGCGAATGAAAAGGAACACTCACCCCCAGGCATTTGGCTCAGGAGCACCCGAATGGGGTGGGCTCCCAGATTGCTCCTCCACATGTAGCAACGCAGGACCTCCGCGATGCTTCGGCGTCAGGGGGCGGGTCTTACAAGTGCCCCACACTCTATTCATGCCGCTCCATCGCTGGGGGGGCTCTCACTACCCTTAAACCTCCGCTGAGCCAGGCGCGACCGGGGTAGGCACCCGGATCGCGATGCACTGATAAGAGCACGGTTGGGGAAGGCTCCCGAACCGCGCCGAGGAACTCCTGTTCATGCGCTCCAAGCGCTCGCGCCGCCCTTTCTGGCACAGCACTCACAGGGCAAGCACCCATGACGCATGTGTTACAGCCGCCCTCGTCGCCAGTTGTAGTGTCCTGGCCACACAGAACACGGACTCTGGTTCAGGGTTGACAGTAGCTCTTAATTTACGTCTTGCCCTCTTAACTATCTCCTGCAACTGCCCTTTCCCGGGCATGGCTCCTCCTCTTCCCTCGTCCCTCCCTCATCCTGCCTACTCTGCCGAGGAGGTCTTAGTGCCCAATGTTTATTGTTAATGCATCATTATAAAGGGGTCCCCGGCTGTTCTGAAAGTGTACTCTCCGGCGCGGATGCACTCGTCCAACACGACCAACTTCTATTTTTTTTTAAATAAAGTGGTTGGCTTAATGCGCCAAGATTGGAACTAAATTTTAACAGTCCCTGCTGGTTGTCAGGGGCCCATGCTCTGTCTTCACAAGGGCCGGGTAAATGCTGCTCTAGGAATCCACCGCCGACCGGGAAAAACCTGTCAGTTGTTTGCATTTATTTATGTTTTTTTTTACATAGCGCAAACTCGATCAGTAGCTGCTGGAGCACTTTACATGCAAGCCACATACGTTACAGAAGGACACATACATTTTTGGTAGGCGAGCAGAGATTAATTTATTCATGATGTCTGAGTGGGCGGAGTCAAAGCTGCTCTTGTTACCTCTGTGACTCCAGCTGCCGCTCCAGCTCTTGTATTGCTTGTTGCACCCTCCGTGCTGATTTTCATTGCAATAAGATATGCTTCCGGTCAAGGAAGCTGGACTTGGGATTTCACCTCCTGAACTCTTTCCAAGGCTATCTTGTCAGTATTTACACCCGCCTCCCCTCACCCGCCCACTGAACAGATGCAGAAAAGCTGTCTTGGTTTGTTTTCTCTCCAGCGAGCCGCACAAAGCTGCCATTGTGCTGAGGGGTCATTAGTTCGCCGCTCACCAGTCGGCTTTGTGCTCGGACGTAGCCTTTTCCCTTAACCATTAAAAAGGGAATCCTCTGTCCAAGAGGTTATTGAAACGCATCTTGCTATTTGTGTAATGGGTTATCTCCATCATCTCTTACATGCTTTTAAGTGATCCCTTACTAGTTAAACTATTACAAACATTTTCCTACGATACTTTAGCTGCAAACACACCAGAGACAGAAGTGTGGTTATTGTTTGACGAAGTTTATTACTTTGTAAATTTCAACCCGTACCGGAACCAGATTAAACTATGGCGCAGGTACATCGATGATGTCCTTATGATCTGGAGTGGCGAGGAGGAGTTATTACACAGCTTCTGTGTATGGCTAAATACAAATCAAACAGATCTTAGATTCACCTACTCATATAATAGACAACAAGTAGACTACTTAGATGTGACTATTAAATGCGAGGATGAACTTTTGTATACCACATTATTTCGCAAACCCACGGAACGTAATGCCCTCCTGCAATACCATAGTGCACACCCAAGGGCACTGAGGGACGGCCTCCCTTATGGACAGTTCCTGAGGATCAGAAGAAATTGTAAATATAAAAACGATTTTTTTACTGAGGCAGAAATTCTGTGTCAAAAATTAACAACTAGAGGCTACCCAAGAAAACTTGTAAGGAGGGCTATGAAAAGAGCGTGGTATACACACAGGGGACACTTACTTGAACCCCACCCCAAAAACGCCTTATCTAAAATTGCCTGCGTCACCACCTTTAATACAGTCAGCAATAAGTTAACCAAACTAATTAAAAAAACATTGGACTGTCTTAGACCCTCTGGAGCTTAATACAGGTCTCCCTCTTTTCTCCTTTAAAAGAGGTCGCTACCTTAAAGACCACCTTGTGAGAGCAGCAATTTGACCAACTAAGAGCAATACAATTGAAACAAGCTTTTATCTACCACCGGTCTTAGGACACTTTAAATGTAATAATTGCATGGCATGTGAATTCACGAAAAACACCAAAGTATTCGAGTATGAAAGTTGCAAGCACACTCTCAATTTCTTTACCAATTGTAACTCGAAAAATGTCATTTACTGCATTGAATGTCCCTGCAAACTGCTCTACATTGGCCAAACAACCCAACAAGTTAAGACACGGATATCGCAAGAGCAGGATTCGATGCAAAGTAACAACGGCTCCGCTGGTTGAACATTTCCTGGAATTGGGACACTCTGAAAATGACCTCAAATGGCAGGTTATTGACAAACTCGCGCCAAATACAAGAGGTGGGAATCAACAGACTATTTTGAATCGCCTGGAATGTAAATGGATTTACAATTGTAAAACTATTGAGAAAGGACTCAATTCCTTTGATGAATGGAATATGTGCATCTGATCTCTACTGGTGGGATACTATGTTGTGATCCTTCAACCAAAATGTGATGTCCAAAAAGTGTCTATTGCCAAAAAAGTGTCTATTGCCAAACTCTACAATGTTTGTTTAGTATATGCTTGAAGTATTTGGAATAGTCACCTGTACTCCATCCTCCATTAGGAACTTCACACATTCGTCTCTGCCATCTAAATTAATAATTGCCCCAGCATTATGATCGAGAACGTTCTCTACGTAAACACTAAAAAACCCTCTTAGTAGCATAATTGGCACACTAATATGTCCAAAATACCACTACCGGACATAATCATTACCGCGCATGCGCAAATACGAGACGCTCCTGTGGTTGTGCGCGCAACCAGGAAGCGCTGTTAATAGAATCGTGACTCGACAATCGGCGTGAGAGCAGCTAAGCAGCGAGGCACTCGGATGCCCCCCTACTGCCGCACACACGCCGGGATTAAGTAAGTTTCCTCTTTCCCACTGCCTGGGCTCTATGATTTCACACGCTGTAGCAGCAAATAATTAATAACATTTCTGCACTCTTGCCCTTTAGCTCAAGGCGACCTTACTACCACAAATTATCTTCAATAGTGATTACAGCGCCACGCGGACTCCATTAGGAAAGCTCCGTTTTAACATACTCAGTAAGTTTTTTCTCCTTGCCTTCTCACTTTGTCAAGACCTCCAAATCTACTTAAATTCTTATGTAAATAGTTATAATGTTACCCCGCAGGTTCCAGTAGGACCCTCTTCTAAATCAAAGTGATTGAGCGCTACTCGAACTAATAGGATAACTACGGTTTTAAATATACCTAGTAAGTTTTCTTCCTATCTCGTTGCCCAGGCTCCATAAACTACTAACTTCGTTTTTCAGATAATTGATATGTTATCCCCTAGGTTCCAGTAGGACCCTCCTCGAATCCAACCTGATTGAGCGCTTCTCGGACCCTTTTAAAACTGCGGTTTCAACATATTCTGTAAGTTATTATTTTTGGTCTGCCTGTTCACTCTGCCAAGGCTTCTAACTCTACTGGTCCCATATGGAAACACGCAAATTGTTATCCCGCAAATTTGAGAAAGACCTTTTCAAATCCAATTGATCTCTATTTAAGGTCATATTCAGTTCTTGCTTCTACCTAATCCAGCATGAATTAAGCCTCGACCCACTACTTTGGCAACCACACCTTATTATAACCAACTAAGCTAATATGGGCCAATTAAGGCTGCCCAGTTCTTGCAAATGATTAATTTCTAGTATTTTTAAAACCAGCCACTACTAGGGCTACCAGGGCCAGTAGTAGCACTACTATACTGAATCACTATGCTAAGCCATTACGACGATAATTTTAGTTTGTCTATATGTCTAATGCTCTATATGACCTTGGTTTATGTTTCCTTCAGAAAATTCCTCAGACAAATTACCGAAAAAAACAGTTACCCTTTTCCCTGACGTATTCAATTAGACTAAGATACTAAGTGAGTCATCTGCACGATGTAAAAAGCTATTGCATGCATTCACATGCCAACCCCCGTTTTTAGATAAGCAACTATGCGCAGCACACTGTTGGTGAGATTGAAAAGCGCCCCCTCATTTTGAGCGAAATGTGCATGGAATTTAGTCATGTCACTGGGAGCACAAATATCAATAAGCTAAGAAAATTGATCTGTAGGTCCACATGCTACTTTTAATTTCAATCAACTCTTGCAGTTTCAGGAGGCTCATCAGTCCTGATGATGATCTGAAATTCATACAGATTGAAACGTCGTCGACCTACCCAAGTAAATACCCCCACTTCATTGAATATATTTATGTGTTTTTTTAGCCTTGTTGTTGTGTGAGAGTCCGTTTTTTTCACTATGTTCACTCATGTCACGTTCTGCACCTTACCACTTATTTGAGCACCTGAAAAACGTTATAAGAATTGTATATACATAAAAAAAGCAAGTAAATAAAATATTTTGTATGAACCTACATCCCAAGCTCCCTAGCTTTAATTAATTATTCGCTGTATTCTTTTAAGGACCTTATCGGGCCACCCCTGAACCATTGTTTCTTTAAAAGTACATCTGCATGGCCAACCTCAGATATTGTTGATGTCGGGGGTTGTTTGAGTGATTTTTTTAAAACATAGTTTTCATTCTCTTTAGTACTGTCCTGCATACTAAGATCAGGGTGGAGGTGAATGTGTGAATACATTGTAACAATAATTCCAAGATCAATGGTGCAAAGCCATGTCCAAGTCTTGGTAGCTGTGGGCGGCAGAAGGGGGTGAAAAAATGGATGATTACATTGCAATAATTCTAAGCTCAGCACAGGATAGCCAGGGCCGAATTGGGTACCGAACGTGACCCTGGCAAACTGCTCAGCTGCCCCCTGGGAGGGAGGTGGTGATGCCGAGTAGTTTGTTAGGGCTGGTTTCGGATGATTTTATGACAGGGCGCAAATATTGCTGCCTAAGGGTAACAACCACCACCCTGGCAGCCCACTGGGTAAATGCCAGGTGCCCACTACGGCCAGTCCGGCCCTAGGCATAGCCACTCCCAGGTCTGAGGGAGCTGTGACCACGCAGCCCTGGCAGAGTTACCACGGGGGCTGCTATCTGGACAAGCGTCTCTGGGGAGTGACACATTCTGGCCTTGCAGGCTGTCTAAATGCTGTCTCTTTCTGTCTTCCAGTTCTGGGAAGTGATCAGTGATGGAAACGGCATTGGTCCCCCTTTTTAAACTGAGGTGGTCAACATGTTTCAACCGTCTTTTAGTGCCCTCTCTTTAGTGGGTCACTGCGGTCTTCGTCAGGACAGTCAACCTGTCCTAGTCCTATCCCACCTTTTACCTCACTTAGGCATATTTAGAGGCAGCCCACATGGAGGGACTTCCACCAGCATGGAGCAATATTATGAGTCGATTTTGTCATAAGGCTCGTACTGGCGTCAGTTGGGAAGGTTCCCAAAGAATACAACTGTTCCGTAGGGAAGGACCGCCACCTCTCGTGCCGCGGCGTCTGAGTGAGCGGGCACGAGAGGTGTCATGACGAAGACCGCAGTGACCCACTAAAGAGAGGGCACTTAAAGACGGTCGAAACATGTTGACCACTGCAGTTTAAAAAGGGGGACTGTTTTAGGATCTTAATTTCCTCCCCAAACATTGTCCTTCCTTCACCTATTTTTTAATCCTGGCCGGGAACCTACTAATAAAGGGTTTCTACAGGTATCCACGAGCCAATTTTAATGAGCACTTCCTTACTGCACTATTTTGTCTATCTGTAACTCATTCTTGAAAGGGTAACACTTTCTTTTGTGATTATTGTGAGTCACTCTTGCGTTTGTCCTTATGTGTGTTGTGACGTGTGTTTAGTGTTCCCCCTCCCTATGCTCCGCCCCCAGCGTGGCTACGCGGGGGCGTATTGTAAGCAGACCCGATGATGAAGCATGTCACACACATTGTGTGTGAGTGAGGGCAGTTTTTTCAATATTAATTATTTTTTCTATACTGACTTTATTTGGCTTTGTTTCTCCTTCCCACCCCTCTTTGTGTTTATATAAACATTATTCATATGCCATCATGCGTGATCTAAATGTTCACACTTGCGTTTAAATGCATTGTAACCGGTAACAGTATTACCTCAGTATACATGTTCACACACGTGTTGAAATGCGTTGTGGAAAACCGATGCGATGGCGATGCAACAGGAAGAACGATGCGATGGTGATGCAACAGACATTATTACGTCACATATGTCATATTCATATGTTTAAATGGAAACATTATGATGCGTTGAAAGGCGTTGTGGAAAACCGATGCGATGGCGATGCAACAAACTGAGTAGGCATGGTGTGCAAAATAACAATGGACTAGGATGCCGCCTAAGTGATTACCAGTGGCTGAGATTGATTCAAGCATTCAATCCAACAGTTTTTTGTATACTATTGTGTGAAGTACATTCAGAACACTGAAAACATGCACATATGGAAGTTCTAGCACTGAGGAACATTGAAAAAGCCTTTGTGAATTTAGGTTGCTGAAGGTTTTGTGACTATGATTATTCAGCATTATTTTTCACACATAATCTAAATGCTGCTGTGAGTTTCGGTAACAAATGAGAAATGTAAAATGTATATTTCCCAACAACAAAACATTTCATGTCTGATGTAAACCAGATTCCTGGCCCTCATGACAGGAAGGTGATCAATGCAGATTTGGGAACAAACAGAAGTTAGCGTCCAAATCAGAATTACAAAAAACGGAGCAATTCAGCACGTTTTTACCTCACACATTTTACCAGATAAAGAGTGGAAATTTGTGCAGGAGTGTACGGCACATTTTTAGTTTTGAAACTGAGAAATAGGGAAACATGGAATATTACAGCAGTATCCTCAGGTCTGCAGTGCAGAACTAATTATTGGGGAGGCAACACTGCGCACAGTAAATACTACACCCGGTGTAATCTGTATTTACCACCTGAAGGACTTCCTGAAATAACAGGCAACTCGTAATGAAGCTTCCTAAAGATGGCTATCCTAAAATTATAAATACTTTGGCATTTTTCATGTAAAGCACAGAATGTATTTTTATGTGGGGTGTTGTCAGTCAAGTGTTAGGAACTATTCAGCACATGCTCAGGGAGCAGTGTCACATATCACAAGTGTCAAGCTGCAAACTCTGGAGCGTGCCTGTTCATGACCTTGTACATTTGATAGATGCGTTGTAGAAATTACATGTTAAGCTCTGGGCACTTCCAGTAGGGCATGATGCTTTAATCCTTCTCCGTGGTGAGTCCCACAGCAAAAGTGTCTAGAGTTCGGTTTGCAGTGTCAGCTATAAAAAAACATTTTTTGTTACTTTTGCTGTGTTTGTTTTTATTTTCAGCATTTATTGCATTTCTGTACCTCAGAGACAGCCTTATTGAGAAAATGATATTTTTGGTAACAAAACTAGAACTATGTGAATAATAAATGTTTATTGGGTAGGAAGCTCACAAACATTGCCTTTTGAATGAAAGTGAGCTTTTTTATAATATGTAAATGGATTTTTGTAGAGTAAAATGTGTTTTGCAAATGTGGGATTCGGTACACCCAAAGAGAGACACATAATTGTCCCAACATACGGTCCCAAGCAACACCTATCTAAAACTGTGCTCTTGGAATGTAAACAGCCTCAACAGCAAGGTGGGTGTTATTGATTTAATCTCCTTCGACATATTGTTACTGCAGGAAACATGGGCTGTGCTTCCAATGCCAATCAAAGGCTTCAAGGAGTATCATCAACAAGCGACCAAAACACAAGAAATAGGCAGAGCTTCCAGTGGGCTATCAATAATAATTGCATCCTGTATAAGGTGCCAACAAGAACCGATCGATCTAGGCCAGACATTCGTTCAATGCATCAAACTCTATGTTGTTCAAGATCCAAACAACTAATCAAAATCGACAAAGTCACATTCCTAATCTGCAATGTGTACATGCATCCTTCCACAAAGCAGGAAAAAATCGAGGGCCATATTATCAAGAAAGGGCGATAGATTATCGCTGCTTTTATCGTCAGGAAACTGCTGCTAAAGAGGCGATAATGGGCTTGAAAATATGCCCTTGTGAATTCCCTTAGAAGCCCAGGTTCTGGTGTTAACCTGGGCTTCTATGGGAATTCACAATGGCAAATTATCAAGCCCATTATTGCCGCTTTAGCCAGGGGCGTAACACAGGCCCCTGCAGCCCCCGCAGTGCGGGGGGGCCCTCCCCCTCCAGGGGGCCCCGTCAGCATCGCACTTCTGCTGGGGAGCTCTAGATTTTGTCTGGAGGGGGCCCCTTCACGTACCCTGCAGGGGGGGCCCCTTAAGGTTTGTTACACCACTGGCTTTAGCAGCAATTTCCTGCCGATAAAAGCAGTGATAATGTATCGCCCTTTCTTGATAATATGTCCCTGAGTCTCTAATCTCTTTACCAAAATCATTGCAAGTTACTTACGCTCAGGCCGGCATCTTTTGTCATGTGGCTTCATCATATCGATACTTCAAATAGGCACAAATCATTTTGCTCAATCTATACACCCAGCTGCAAGCAGCATTCCCCCAGTAATTGTCAATTATTGCAGAACAGATTTCCAATCCACAACAAGCACTGCTGCACTAATGAACATAGGCTTGCTAGCCATTAATGGCTGTCTACCCCCGAGACCAACCAACAGCCATTACTATAGCTTCAAACCATCCCAATAGCATTTTACACTACACTCTTGTAGAAATTGAGCTGTTCAAATCGATCGGTAGTTATAAAAAAAAAACAAGACTCGAGAGTGACCACTTCCCCCAACTGGTAGAGCTCAACATTCTTCGATCAAGAGTCCCACAAAGTAATGACTTAATGGCCCCACCCAGCACATACAATCTGAAAAGGCTCACTTGGAACGGTAGGGAGGCATCTATAATAAAGTAGTTCATTATCAGGCACACTACATGTACGTCCGATAACCAATTACGGACTCTGTGGCAAATCCATACCAACGCAACTCATTGATAATTTCTCAGTCTACCTCTCTCACCATGTGACCAGTCAAGGAAAAGATGCACCTTGGTTCACTAAAGAGCTCCTAGGAAACAAAGGAAACCAAACAAGGAGATTAGAGAAACCTTAATAAGAAGACATAATGCACAGCCCAGACACGGGACAACAAATCAACATTTTAAGGTGTCTCTACAAAAAGGAAATCTGATCAGCAAAAAAAACACATCAATCAAACATCTGGATAAAGCTCTTGCACACAAGCAAAACAAAGAATAAAAAGCAGTTCTGGGCAAAATCAACATCATAGCCAATGGTAGCTTCTGCCATCACTACGTAAATGTTTTGGAGGCAGACTGAACTATGCTGGAGATTTAGAGCCTCATTAGCAGCCACAGGGGCAGGCCAAAACACCAGAACCAGGGGCAACCAGTGTCTGATCCTAACAAAGGTCCAAGAAGAAAATACCAACCAATTCCAATATTCACAAAAAAATTATAAACCATACAAAAAACAATAAATGAATCAATGTTTGATTAGCAAGGAGAAATAGTGCAGAAAGAAAAAGAAAAAGAAACACGCAGAGAGACTGATATATAAAGATACTTTCAGAAAAAATATAATGAATGTACTCCTTTTCATAAATTTTAAAACAGTTGAAACAGTGGTGCTCAATACAATGTGCTGGCACAAAGACAGTAGTGTGTATCACAAACCAAACAAGTGGCAGACAAAAAATACATGTCACATAGAGGGAACATCATAGAACAGAATAATGTGTCCTTCATTTATTTTATGGCCACAATGCGTCGAAGGCGTTTCGACCTCTGTAGAAATACACAGTCATCATCAGGACTGGAATTCAATTGAGCGTCCAAGGATTCTATTCAAAATAACAGTCCAACCCAGTATCAGCTTGCGTAGGTTGGCATAGGATTCCAAAATTCATTAAAATGTATGATGGGCAGGTATGAAATGTAGCTGTCCAAGGATATAGAGAAATTTCTAGAAGGCTGCATCTGTCCATACAATTTAACAGATCATGCCAGGTAAAGGGTGATCAAATCACCAAGATACTGCAATGCCACAATGGGCAGAAATCAACCCGTTAGTAGCAGCACCAGCAGGAAGCACTGTCCAACTGTGCTCCAACAGGTGCTAACCTGACTCAATTTGAACAAAGTGTGGGTCCTTATCAGCTTCTCCGCCTTTAAAAAAAAGGCCAACAAAGTATCCGAACTACAAGCGTGGTCACTTGTTAAAGCTGAGAAGGCACAGAATAAAATTGATGAATGGTCTTGCAATCATTAGAGAGCTGGGGCCAACAACCCTACCCCACAATTCATATATCCCCATCAATGCAGCATTCTCTTCTCCTTATTTGTTTGGGAGCTTTTACATCAAAAGCCCAGGTCCCACCTTGGAAACAAACCTGGTCGAACCCCATTGCAGGTTATGTGGCATCTCTGAAGAAACCGTATTGCATCTTATGTACATCTGTCCCACCGTCGGCCCACTGAGAAGTCAACTATTACTATCAGCCCTCCGGTCTCTCCAGATAAGATCCTGTCATCCAGCTCTAGTTCAAGTTTCAAGTTTAACATTTGTATAGCGCACTACTCACCCAGAGGGTCTCAAGGCGCTTGAGGGAAGGGGGTATTTTATTTGTCGAATATCCAAGTTTTTAGTTGTTTTCTGAAGGAGAGGTGGTTCTGTGTGAGGCGGAGGTGGGTGAGAAGAGAATTCCAGGATTTGGCCGCTAAGTAGGAGAAGGATCTTCCCCCCATGGTAGATCTATGGATGCGTGGAATTGCGGCGAGGGCTTGATTGGACGATCGTAGTTGGCGGGTGGGGGTGTAAAAGGACAGGCGCGTGTTGAGGCATTCGGGTCCTAGGTCGTAGAGGGCTTTGTGTGCGTGGGTGAGGAGACGGAACGTTATTCTCTTATTGACGGGGAGCCAGTGGAGGTCTTTCAGGTGACCGGAAATGTGAGCTTGGCGGGGGAGGTCTAGTATGAGTCTGGCTGAGGCGTTTTGGATGCGTTGGAGTTTTTTCTGTAGTTTGGCTGTGGTTCTGGCGTAAAGGGTGTTTCCGTAGTCCAGTCGGCTTGTGACCAGTGCGTGGGTGACCGTCTTTCTTGTTTCGATGGGGATCCAATGGAAGGTTTTTTTGAGCATACGTAGGATGTTGAAGCATGATGATGAGACGGCGTTGACTTGTCTGGTCATCGAGAGGGAGGAGTCCAGGATGAAGCCCAGATTACGTGCGTGGTCCGTAGGTATGGGTGCGTTTCCCAGGGCCGGTGGCCACCATGAGTCATCCCAGGCGGAGGGGGATGAACCTAAGATGAGGACTTCCATTTTGTCTGAGTTCAGTTTTAAACGGCTGTTCTTCATCCACTCGGCTACTTCTTTCATCCCTTCGTGTAGGTTGGTTTTGGCGGTGTTTGGGTCTTTGGTGAGGGAGAGGATCAGCTGGGTGTCGTCTGCGTAGGAGATGATGTTGAGGTTGTGTTGGCGTGCGATGGATGGGAGAGGACTCATGTATACGTTGAAGAGGGTGGGACTGAGTGATGATCCTTGTGGTACGCTGCAGATGACTTCGGTGGCCTCTGATCTAAAAGGGGGGAGGTGGACTCTCTGGATTCTTCCGGCGAGGAACGAGATGATCCAGTCCAATGCTTTTCCTTGTATTCCGATGTTGCTGAGGCGTTGTATAAGGGTGCTATGACAGACTGTATCGAAGGCTGCGGAGAGGTCAAGTGGGGTGAGGGCAGCTGTTTCTCCGTTGTCCAGTATTGTTCGAATGTCGTCTGTTGCTGCGATGAGGGCGGTCTTGGTGCTGTGTTTGGCTCTGAAGCAGGATTGTGAAGGGTCGAGGGATTTGTTGGACTCGAGGAAGGCGGCGAGCTGACTGTTGACGGCTTTCTCAATGACTTTGGCAGGGAATGGGAGGAGCGAGATGGGGCGGTAGTTCTTAAGTTCAGTGGGGTCTTCTGTGGGTTTCTTCAGAAGGGCGCTGAGTTCGGCATGTTTCCAGCTTTCCGGGAAGGTAGCGGAGTTGAGGGAGCAGTTGATGACGTCTCGGAGATGGGGTGCGATAATGGAGTCTGCTTTGTTGAAAATGTGGTGGGGACATGGGTCGGTTAGCGGTCCTGAGTGGATGGAGTTCATCAGGCGGATGGTGACTTCAGTGGTGATTGGGTTCCAGGCGCAAAGGTTGTTGGAGGGGGGTTTTAGTTCGGAGGTGGGTGGGGTGGACTGGTCTCCGGACTTGTTTTCAAAGCTGTTATGTATTTCAGCGATTTTGTTGTGGAAGAATGAGGCTAGGGAGTCGCAGAGGTCTTGGGATGGAGTGATGTTGTTGGTGCCGGCGGTGGGGTTGGTAAATTCTTTGACGATGTTGAATAGTTCCTTGCTGTTGTGGGCGTTGTTGTCGAGTCGATCCTTGAATGCTGATTTCTTGGTGGATCGGGTCATCTGGTGGTGTTTGCGGGTGGCGTTCTTGAAGGTGGCCAGATTGTCAGTGGTTGGGTTTTTTCTCCAGGCTTTCTCAAGGGTGCGACAGAACTTCTTGGATTTCTTAAGGTCATCGTTGAACCAGGGGGCTTTTTTGCTACCTTGCTTGATTTGATGTTTTTTCAAGGGTGCTAGTTCATCAGCGCTGTGGGTGATCCAATGTGTGAGGTTGGTGGCTGCAAGGTTTGGGTCCGATGATTTTGCTGGAGGGTTTTGGTGAAGCGATGTGAAGAGTTGGTCGGTGGTAATTTTGTTCCAGTTTCTGCAGGGAATTGGTTGTGGGTGGTGTGGGTCGTAGTCTTATTGTAGTTGAAGTGAAGGCAGCTGTGGTCTGTCCAATGGAGAGCTGTGGTGTGAAGGAGATGTGCTTGCTGGAGGTGAAGATTGGGTTGAGCGTGTGCCCGGCATAGTGGGTGGGGGTGTTAACAAGTTGTTTGAGTCCTAGATTGGCGAGGTTGTCAAGAAGGGTGGTGCTGTTGCTGTTCTTGTTCTTTTCCAGGAGGAAGTTGAGGTCTCCCAGTAGAATGTAGTCCTCGGAGGGGAGGGCGTGTGGGCTGATGAAGTCAGTGATGTCTTCGCTGAATTGTGTGCGGGGTCCTGGTGGCCTGTAGATGAGGGTGCCTCTGAGTGTGGTCTTGGGGTGGTGTGGATCTGGAAGTGAAGGTGTTCGGCGGCTGCGAGGTTATCGTCGGAACTGGTCGGGATGCGGATGGTGTTCTTATGCACGATGGCGATGCCTCCTCCTGTTTGGTTGATGCGGTCCTTTCGGATGATCTTGTAGCCGTCTGGGATGGCTATGGTGATGTCGGGTGCTGATGAGGCGTTCATCCAGGTTTCTGTAAGAAAGGCGACGTCCGGCGATGTGGTGTCGAGTAGGTTCCAAAGGTCAATGGCATGTCTGTGGACCGAGCGGGTGTTGAGCAGGATGCACTTCAGGTGGTTAGTGTCGGAGCTCTGTTTGGAGTTTGTGGATTTGGCGTGGGTCTTGATGCAGTCGAACTTGCAGGAGTGGCAGGTGAAGGGTCCATGCGTGTGTTCTGGGGCGGCTTGGTGGCAGTTTGTTGGTCGGTCGGGGTTAAGGGCTGAGAGGGTTGCAGCGTTGTACGTTATGTGGGTGGAGTGGATTTTGCGGGCGCCAGGGGGTCTGGCACTGGGCGCGGTCCAGGCGCGGACGGGCGTAGATGGGCTTACCTTTGGCGCACCTTCGGCGCGCATGGGGCGCGGTCGCTGCGCGTGAACTCTGTGCGCCAGCTGTTCTGACATAAGTGGATATTGGGGGGGCGGAGCGAGGGTGGGTCAGCTGGGAGGCGGCAGCGGGGTGGAGAGGCGGGCTGGAAGGCACAACAACAAGATGGCAGCAAAACGAAAGCAAACAGGATGAGATTGGGGTGGGCAGAGGCGCAGGCACAATCAGGCACAGATTAAATGAGAACACAATGCGAACCTGCAAAAGGGCTACGATGGCCAATATGCACACAATCCAATAAACTCGATGTGGGCTATGCTAAATAGCGTTACGCTATAATCAGGCAATGCGGCAATTTTAAATAATCAAAATGGAGCGCAATCAGTAATGGGAGCAATAGCAAAGCAGAGCACAATAGCGTCTGTAATGGGGGCAGTAATGGGAGCAATAGCAAAGCAGAGCACAATAGCGTCTGTAATGGGGGCAGTAGCGATGAAGCGCTACGATACCAGCTGGAGCCAGGGAGCGTGGGGAGCGACCGCTTCTGAAGGACTTTTGAAAAGCCAGTTGCTTCAGTTTTCTTGCAGGGCAACAAAGTTTCTTCAACTAGTCCGCAAACAGCAACAAACACAGTGGGAGGAAAGCAAGAGGTCTGAGAGAGTCAGGGGCATATTATCAAGGGGGCAATAGGAAAATATCGCTGCTTTAGCGGCCGTTTTTCAGCCGCTAAGCGGCGATATTTCTATCGGCCTATTAGCAAGCTGTCGCTAACAGCAGTTAGCGACAGCTTGTACGGGATTGGGAGCGAATTGGGGCCCGCTTTCCATCTCAGCGATATTTATCGCTAATGACATGCAAAGTGGACGTACCCAACCTGTTAGCGACTGAAAGCAGTTGCTAACATCGCTATCGCCTATTACCAACACAGGCGTAGCGACAGAAATATTTGCGCTAAGCACGAATATCTCCAAAAACGAACACCTGCTAAGACCAGTTCTTAGCCATTATATCCAATGGGAGGTGGATATAATGGCTAAGACCCTGTTAGCGATAATCTGTGAAAATTGCTGTATTCTCAGCGATATTCACAGATTTTGCTGCTGTCGCCGGTAATTTGATCGCTTTTGAGATAAACGTTGCTAATAGCACGTTATCTCAGCGATAAAATCCGGTGATGCGCGGCGATAAAAAAAATTGCCGCTAAGCCTACTTAGCGATAAATATCGCTATTTGTTGATATTATGCCCCTCAGTGTGGCACATGGACAGAAAACGAAAACCACAATTACCGGAGCCACAATGGCACATTAGTAACAATTGGGAATCTGTATCATTTGAGTACTTCAAAAATGGACAATGTTCTATCAGACTAGGGGCCGCACCTGGAGCAGAGATGTTGGGGTGTCTAACCCAGCCATATGGAATCACACCGTTCATGCAAGGCCATCACCGAGGGAACCGTGGCAAGTTGAGTTTTCATGCGATTCCACTGTATGCCAAGCTTATTAAATCCTGTGGGACAGCTCCCCTCATATCAAACTATAACCTAATTGCAAAAAGTGAAGCGTCCTGCAAAATTAGTCGTTCTTGCCAAAACCCCCCCCCGATGGTGGTCCAAGTAGGCCCATGTTCTTTAGTTGACTGAAAACATCACAACAGCCAATTTTCATACTATCACTCAAAAAATTTTACCTCCTTGCACACGTTCTTTTTTCTTGCAATGCGATTTTAAATACCTGTTGACATGCACGTTTTATGTAATTGTAAAGGTTTCAACTAACCAAACAATAAATATATTTACTAGTTTGTTTTGGCAAACAGTTTGCTAAGAGTACATAATAACTGTTACATTTTGCATGAAGAATAACTATGACTTAGTAGGACCACTCCTATCTTTCTCTCAACTGTGCAGTTAGCTTACCTGGAATAACGTTTGCAGTTGGCCAGGAGAAGGGTTTATTGATACATAAAAACTTCAATTAATGAGTACGTTCGGCACAAAATAACTGCCAGAATTGCAGTAGCTAGAATCAGTGAGGTTTACCTCAAACATTTTAATGTTTATAAGCCCTACATATTTCAATCTTTTTTTAAATCATTTTTTGCTGTCTTTCCGGCAGCCAGATAAAAAATGGATAGCATCACAGAAAAATTGTTCATGAAGTGCATTGACTGAAAATGAATTATTCTTTGAAATGGTCTATCGCAACTTGTTTTTGTAACAAGCTGGTATAAAAAATGCTGATGTCCTTGGTCTATACATAAGGTAATTCCTTCTAGCATGGATCAAATACTACACCGAAGGTGATAAAGTTAAAGCCAAAATGTGTTTATTGCCAGTTGTTCTCATAGACTGTAACACAGAAAAAATCACCCTCACGAAGTTGGAAGGACCATGGAGAAATGGTTATCAAATTGTGTACCAGCAACAATTTATTATAAGAAAGAAAGAAAGAAAGAAAGAAAGAAAGAAAGAAAGAAAGAAAGAAAGAAAGAAAGAAAGACATATTGCTTTTTAGATGAGGATATTTAACTCAGAATTAGCCTACTGAGTTATCTCAGCAGCACGCAAAGGATTAACGGATTCCACTGTAATGAACTGCCTACATGGCTTATGAATGTATATATAAATATTCTCCTATGAGTTATGTCACCAGCTTCAAAAGTATCTGTTAATTTTTTTTTAAATTATTAGACTTATCGCCGCATGAATATACCTATTTTCAGATACTGAAGCCACCATAAGTGTCTTGTTTAAAAGATTACAACTGTGCCACAAACTAAATAGGATGATGCCCTGTAATTACACTTCATTGTGTGCATTGTAATAGGAGGATGACTTCATACAGAAGAATTTCAATTAGTCACAATCCGGTATACTGTGAAATAGCAGCAACTGGAAAGAAAAGGCAACTCCACAAGGAATTTACAACAGTATTAGCAAAATATAGGAACTGATAAAGCTGGAATGTGCCTAGGCTTACATCAAACACATCTTGCTATCACATGTGGTACCAAACTCGAAGGCAACATTTAAGTACTTATCAAATAAAAACAAAAGCACTGGAACTGAAGAGAACTACCTTTATTTTTCATGTGAAAGAGCAAAATATAGTCACTCAAAGTGAAATTAACCATTTGGATTAAGTAGGCTGACCCATTGTATGTGAATGACATAACAACAGATGAAGAATAACTATTACACATATAATGTTTGGATAACGCCCGTGGCAGCCAGCTCTGCCTTTCATCTGTTGATTGAAATTGCCACTTTCAGGAGAACTCTGGTCTTTCATTTATCAAGGAGCCAAACATCTGGTACTCTCTGAATTTCACAGTTGTGACACCACCAATTTTCTTAATTTTAGGAACAAAATGTAAACATTTTTTATTTTATCCATCTTTTATGATGGGCAGTGCTTTTTTATGAGAGCAGAATTATAAAATTACCCCGTGAGACATCATTTAATAGAAGAATGAATGTCCACATGAGAGTTGACCAGGTTGAAGAAACAATGAGATATGCCTGCTGGGAGTTTATCTTTTAATAGTAGTGAAATTTCTTTACAGAGGTTAAAGAAAATATTTGATATCTATATGTATACATGTATTTCTATACTTAGATACTACTACTTTACTATAAATTCTCTTTATGTCAGAATATAAACTGCTGTTTTGACTATGTCTAGGTTTTGGTGTACAAGTTTGCAACACATTTTGTGACTTCATTATGATTTTGATTATGATTTATGAGTCAACGACTGCAGAGGTCCTATACATAATCGAGAGACATGATTTCAACTTTACTGCTCTCTACCTCTCCAGGACATTGTAAGTGCTTCTTACCCTCTTCAAGTTCGCATTTGTTGCTTCTTTCCAAAGTGCCATATACTTGCTCCCTGAGGAGTACCCATGCAAAATGGAGTCTGGATTTCCAAGGTTTGGGTCACAGTCTAGTTCTGCTACACCAGAAATGCCTAGAAAACGGGACATGATCTCGTGCATCAAGCATGGTAAATAGCTTACACTCTTGTAAGACATATATCCATCATTATGTCTGTTTTCCCTACTGTCCTATCAATATTCCATGAAGGGAACTTGCACTTTGATTTTCAAGCTGTAAAGTCATAATGCAATCAATCAATTTATCAATCAATCAATTTATTTTATTATGATTTGGAATTCCAAGGAATTCCACATAACATTACAATAAAACTAATATAATTAATAACTAATAAAATTAATTCATAAAAAACAGGATTAAAAAGCACGAAGAGTTGGACCCTTAAAATCTTATCTATGGGAGATAAATATTACATGAAAGCAGCAGCAGGATTTTTATAAAATGCTGTACAAAGTGCACATGCCATTTACAATATGCAGACGTAAAGAAACCATAATCCTAATCCAGGCCTAATACCTAAATCAACCCTTTTGGCTTAGCCCAAGATTACAAAAATCATATACATTTATGCAATTATTATCCAATATACAGGCAGTAGTTAACAAAAGCAATTAAAATATTTCTTACGTCAAGGACAGAGAACAGTGTTAACAGCAGATGATTTATGCAAGATGATACTAAAAGTGCAAATATATCAAGATAAAGTGCTAGTGCATCGACACCCTAATCCAGGACAGAACTCAGGATGATTATCTAGCAACAATTTAGCCAAATTAACTCGGAACAAAGAACTGAAAAATTTAAGTAGCAAACAAAATTGTTAAAACACACTACTAAAGGATGATACTTATCTGATGTTGCAAGTATTAAAAATTCTTAAAGTGCTTGAAAAGTGCTAAGACAAGGGAAGTTATACAAGGTACTACATGAACCACTATTCCCCCTACCTATAGACTTTCTAATATACATTTAAAAATTCTTTAAAAAAACAGAAAATCTTAAAACATATCTGTTCTGACGGGGGATGCAGAAGAAAGTTGCGTGCCTGATCTGCTGTTGAAATATTATAATGTAAAAAACTAGGCCTTAGAAATTTGCGTCGCATTGAACTAAGTGCTGGGCACACAATCAAAACATGATTAAAATCTTGGATGCCTCCATTGCATAAATCACAAATTCTTTCATTTTTGGGGATACCCTCCCAAGCTCCTGTTACTATCCTCAGCGGCAACAAATTCATTCTTTGGAGTAAAATCACTCTGCGTACACCATATTTCAAATTCCAAAGAACATACGGCTGAGTATTTTTTACAATTGAACTCTCCGCTAAGCAATCCAGTTTTCCATTGCCTCAGCATATTTCCAGATCTCTTTCTCGTGAGATCACATATGTTTTTTTTAATTAAGTGCTTTAATTCTATTTTGTTTAAACCTGCTGCCCCTGTTAAGTCCAAACCAAAGGTACTTAAAGCTTTTAAATAGTTTCTAAAAATTACACTTTTACACAATAAATTATCAAAACTTTCCTTGTGCAGAGCTAGCCTTAATAGATTTTCTTGACCATTTATCAAAGCATTACACCACCTTAAAGACCCTGCCAATGACAAAACATACCTTGATGGGAGGCCAAATTCAAGCCTAAGAGCTGCAATTAATGCAGCGTGACTCAGGTTACATATTTGGCGCCAGATTTTGCCTTCCACTTTGTCAAACTTAGCCCACTCACATTCGTCAATTGTTTCACTAGCATAATTCAAAGTCGGCGGAATCTTTATTTTGTACACTGCAATAGTATGTGAGAAGTGTCTTTTCCCGCATTGCTTATACAAGCGGTTAATTGCCGAAGCTTGTGAAATAGCTTTACTTTTGCAGTAATCTAAATGTCTGGTAGCAGAGCACCTATTTGTACAAATTTTTCCTAAATAAGGATAAAATGTCACTATTTCCATATTTTCATCTCCCAAATACCATTTCTGATTTGGTCTAACCTTACAGCCTTTCTGACTAAAAATCATCACCTTACTCTTAGAAGTGTTTATTTAAAAAAAATATTCTTTAGTGTACCAGACCAGCTCCGTCAAACGTCTTTGCAACCCAATTGGAGTTAGGTCCATGATAATTGCGTCGTCAGCATACAGTAAACAACTTAATTTTAGATCACCCACTTGTGGAGGGTCCCCTTTACTCTCCCCTACCCGGCTAGGGAGGTCATTTATGTAGATTGAGAAGAGTAAAGGGGCCAAGAGGCACCCCTGCTTCAGCCCATTGTGGGTAGTAATTTTCTTTGATAGGTCTTGAGTCCCCCCCAACAGAACTTGAGTCCATGTAGAGGAGTGGAGAGCAATTATTACTCTTAACAAATTCCCTGGGATCCCAATCCTTATCAAGTTCCTCCACAGCGTCCCCCGGTCTACCTATTCAAACGCTGTGAAGAAGTCAATGAATGCTGTATACAGTGGTATCCTCCACCCCGCAGGATATTTATCAATTAAGGTTTGCAAGACAGAGATGTTGTCTAGGGTGCCACTATTCTTCTGAAAACCAATTTGTTCAAGGGGAATCAAGTTACTACCGAATACCCACTCTTGCAAGTGGACAAGGATGCTTTTTTGCAAACAGTTTTCCCGTTGCGTCCAAAATAGAGATTTGCCTATAGCTTGCAGGTGAGTTTTTAGGGCCTTTTTTATAGAGAGGTACTATTATACTGCCCTTCCAGGAATTAGGGATATCCCCGAACTTATAACAATGGACAAACAGGGGATGTAACACCTTTGCCCAATCGCCGCTGTCTTTTTTTTATTATCGCTACAGGGACATCATCCGGCCCCATTGCCCCGGAGTATCTCGCCCCCTTAATGTATCCCTCAAGTTCGCTCATTACAGGTGCTTCTACCTCTTCTACGGATGATGCAATCCCATTAAACTCCTCAACCCCAACATCTGTAGGATTGGGGGCGTACAATAGGGATATATAAGTAGACCATTCAGATTCAGAGATCAACATGGGCTGGGATTTTACTCTACTGTCACAGTATTTGGCAATCAATGCCCTGAACTTTCTAGTATCCCCCGAGGCTGCCACTTCCCGAAGGTTAACCCATTTTTCGTCTTCAGAGGCCCTGCGAACTGCAGCTATTTTTCTTTTCCGGGCCTGTTTTAATCTGTATATCTCTTTTTGTCTTGATGGCCATGGGTCTGTAAATTGGGATCTAATCAACCTATTTATCTTATTATTAAGAGTTTTAATTTCATTAAGAGGGGTTACTTTAGGGGTGGCACTCTAACCTTTCATCTTTCTTCCCAACTTTCCGACAGCAGTCATGACTCTTTCATACCTCACAATCGGGTTCTCCCAGATTAAACTGAACGCAATGTTCTTAAATACCCAATGTAGATTCGGAAGGTTCTTATGTGACCAACAAGTGCGACCATTACTTCGAGAGTATGTTACTATCTCTTTCCTCTGGTTCCATAGTTCGGGTTTCTCGAAGTTTAAAGAAATCTTAACAGCCAATATATTGTGGTCACTCAAATTAGTAGGGAGAACCTTAAACTGGGAGCATACCCCAAACAGTTGAAATGACACTGCCATATAATCGAGAAGGGAACTTCCATGTGACCCGTGAAAGGTGAAGGCTGCAGGAGAGTCCTCTGGGAATCTGCCATTTAATACAATAAGGTCAAGATTTCTTAAATTTTGCAACAGTAAAAGGCCACGTTTATCAGATCTTAAATTGAAAGGGAATACTACCTCTGGGATAAACCAAACCTCCTCCTGGTCCAGATTGGAAAAGGATGCGATTGAGCTATTATAGAGCTATTATTGATTTTGGCATTAAAATCTCCTACCATCAGGATACGAACACTTTCATCATTGCTACATAACTTTTGCACAAAAGTGCAAATTGAATCGATCAGTGGGGTGCACGCCTTCCCTGGAGGAATATATACATTTACCACATACAGAAACGATGCTGATTCCAAGTTGCCTTATTCTAATTTTAACTTTGCACAGATACAACAATTTGATGGATGAATGAATATCTCAGGGTCCCATATTAACTCACAGCTATACAGAATGGCTAATCCTCCACTTGCATGCCCCTTTGTAGATTTTTTAGCTGCACTACAATACACGTAGTAGTTCTCTAACTGGAACTCTTCAGTTGCCCACGTCTCTTGGAGGCAGATTATCTTGGGGTCTAGGTGTGCTAGGGAAGTAAGCTTAATATTTCCTTTTCCTAGCCCCGCCAAATTCCAGGGCACGATTGTTCCTAGTAGGCCACCTCCGCTCTATGGGGATGGTAGTAGAAGATTTAGCCCCATTCAAGGTGCCTGCGATCCAGCTCCATTTTGACACCTCATCTCCGCTATCAATGCCAAGGATCTCATGGCCCTCGGGTGCTACTACCTTTATTTTTCTAATACCTAATCCCCTCCCAACTGCAATTTCCAAACCCTCAAATTTAGTGGTCATATTCACACCCTCATGATCATTTACTTCTACCTCTTGCCTAGAATAAGAAGTTTTGAGATGCTTCAACGAAGCACCCTGGGTAGTGGGGCAAACAATAACATCTATTCCTCTTTTCCTAAAGCCATCCACATTTGCTAACACGATGGAAGACATTAACTTTAGATCATTTATTTCCGATAGAATTCCAAGAAGGGTCCTTCTGTTCAAAGTCATAGGCTCAGCATCAAAAAGAGGGATAAAAAATAAGGCATTATTCCCATGCCCAGTGCCTTACTTTGAGGGCCTTAATACATCCGTATCATAAGATCTCCTCGAAAAATCGGTGGAGTTACCCCCTTTGTTGTTATTAACTGATATAGTCATATTTTTACTAACTCCCCCACCATTGCTCACTTCAGGCTTCATGCAAATAAGGGGTGGACCTACTACTTCACATACGGTCCTACTTATTTCTATCCTCGGGGCTGGTACGAAGGTTTTTATAATATCCTCCGTCACTCCTATGCTACTCTCCAGCTTGAAATCCCTTATTTTCCAGGCCTCACCCAACCCATTTTCATTCTGGGAAGTACTCGACCTGCTATTCAGACTAATCGGCTGGGGGACATTATTTTGCTCCTCAGTTGCACTTAAATTCATCCTCTGTTTAGCCACTGTTGATGTGTTATTTTCATCGTTAGGAGTGATATTAGAATGATCTGATTGTACTACACTTTGGAACCGCAGTTTTCTCAGTTTACGTTTTGGAAACCGGCGATTTTTCCCCTTCCTTTTCCTCCTACAATGGGTTTTAACACTTCCCTCTCTTACTAATAAATGTTCCCCCACCCCAGAGACTTCTAAAATATTAATTATTTCAGCTGAATCATGAGGTTTGGTTTTTTTAGGCTTGCTCCCATTAAAGATTGGGAAGACATGCACTGTATCTAGCACTGGAGATACCTTTACATTAACACTTCTCTCCTCAGCGGTGTCCTTTGCAGAGTTATTAACAACAATTTGGGATGGGCTTGGAGTTTGATTTCTTACAGGCGGCAAACATCCAACGTTCACCAACGGATTATTTGGTTCCCCTAACTCTGAGCCATTAGCAGTATTATGTAGTCTGTCATTAATTTGACAACGGTTATTACGTATAGGGGAGGCACACTTCGCACATACTTGGCTATGATGTTTAAGATCGAAGACTCCTCCCAGAATGGGCGTTAGGACTTTGAGGATATTATCCGAGTTAGAGGCGCTCTTCTCCATCAGGGACAAAATTGCAGCTAAAAAAAAATCCAATTTAATAAATGTTTACATTAGCCCCCCAGTATCTGCAATCTCATTTTTAGACAATGAAAACGCAGAATTCCCTGCCCGATTATCACAGGGCATAAATGAATCGTGAAATTCTGATGTCAAAGAGGATTTAGTAGGTGTACTGCTATACATAATTGGCATGTCTAAGTGAACTCCTGCTTGAGGGGACAGTATTTCCTCATTCGGATGGGGATCTATAGCCAAAAATTGAGCACCCAATTTTTCTAAGTGCTTTACTCAATCAGCAATCTTTTCCAATTGAATGGCAATATCCGGAAGAGTGAGGTCTTCTGTTTTTGCCTGCCCATTATGTTCACTATGGGCATTCTGACGGTCACTTTTAGGAGAAGGTTCACTTCTTTATATTGAAAAGCAGTCCGGTGAACTCCTTTGAGATACACTTACTTTGTCGTGTACTTTTTCAAGGAGAGTTATCAAATCCTCTAATGGGGAGGAAGGAGTGACGTCCTCACTTACACCGTCCTTACTCTGCGTGGAAACTGGCGCCTCATTCCTAGATAGAACCAATTCCATCTCTGAGCCCGAAATTTTCTCCACACCTTCATAAGATGACACAACAGCTTGACTCACAATAGACGGAGGCACGGCATTGCCTACTTCCCCATTAGATTTTTCTATTATTATTACAGGAAAGAGTGCTTCTGGTCTTGATATATGGCTTCCCAAACCATTCTCGGCTGATATTTCGGAGTCCATTATCACCTCCACCTCCATTGAATTCTCCTCATTTCCCACAGCTCCAAGTTCTTCACTGTTTTGCCCTATTCCGCTCTTATAACTTCTTCCCTTTTTTAAGAACATTGATGATATTGATGGGTAAGATTTTAAAAGAGTTAGGTGAGCACCAACTCTGCGTCTACGTATTAACTTTTGTGGATTTGGGGGACTCCACGAATTCCTACCACTCTTATCACTCTTAACACTATGGTCAATGGTTTCTAGAGGGTTTACAGATTTTACTTTGGACTGAGAACGCAATCGCCTGACAGACATTACCATGACAAAAGGAGATTATACCTCTTAAACTTAAAGATCCTCCAGCTAGAAGTGATACAAGACTTGCAGGAGAGATCAATTCGTTCCAGGAGAAAGAATAAGTGAATGATAAAGTAAGCACCGCCTTAGTACAGCTTTCAGGTGGCGTTATATCTGCCACAGAGTGATCCTGTGATAGCTCCCAGATAATTCTGCAAAGCCCCACAGGTTTTCACATGACACCTTACCCGAGGCCTGGGCGATTCAGCAGTAGCCCAATCAGAGCCTACACACCGACCCCCGTCTGGCAACTGGGGCTATGGTGACTATGGTGACCGTGGTCGACTTCATTGGACGGAGGAGGCACTTGGAGATATGAATAAAACCAGCGTGCACCAGTGCACACCCCCCTAAATACTGTACAAGGCTTATATCAGGACTTTAGCTGCGATTAATCAGCAACTACTCCCAGAGTCCAGAATCCAATAATCCAGAGTCCAGAGTCCAAACAGGCAAATCATGTAACTCAATGATGTAACTCGTAGAAAACCCCTAGTCACCTATGCCCAAGGTGCAGGGTCCCCAAGACCACAGTCCACGGGCCACAGAGCAATGGTCGAAAGTAGGTATAGAACTTGTTTTTTTTTTTCCCGCTCTCAGACTCTTAGTCCCTCTTAGTCTCTCTCACGCACAGCGCCTTTACACAGAGGAAGCAGACTGGAGCGCAGCGGCAACCCGCACACCTCCGCTGGGTCCCCCTCCAACCCCTCCCGCCGAGCCCCCTGACCCCTGCTCCTCTTTCCGCCGGTACTCACTGTTCTGTTCTGCTCTGCTCCCCCGTTTACCGACTCCTCGTTCCACTCCTCGCACTGTGCTGCACCGTGCTGCTGTGTGTAATGTGCTGGCGGCAACTGGCGACTGGCGGCTGGCGGCGGAGGCGGCAGACAGAGTCACAGGCTCAGGAGCTCAGGGGCTTAGGGGGCAGCTGGCAGCAGGACTCGGACTCCGAGCCGGATGCTATTTAGTAGTACTATATTCAGTAGTACTGTACTGTACGGGGGGTTTTCTCGGGGTCTTCGTGGCTTCCTGCTTCCCACAACTCAGCCAAACTCCACTGCGCTTCCCACAACTCAGTCAAACTCCACTGCGCCGCCACAGCAGCTGCTGCTCGACTCTCAGCTCTCTCTAGACTCTTGACTCAGCTCCCGTGTACCGGGAGGGGCTGAGAAGAAGCAGGAGGCTGCAGGCTAAATGCGGAATGCTGGAGGCAGAGGCTGAGTTTGAGGCTGAGGCTGAGGGTGAGGCAGAGCGCTCCAATGCGCTGGTTCAATGTGCCTCGCACGCCCTGCCTCACTGCCGTACCCCCGCTGCTGTTGTTTTGTTGTTAACCGGACCTCTGGCACAGTTGGCACTGCGGAGATATTGACACGGCGTCCTGCATGGCGTCCTCACTCTTTTGCCCGTTCTGCAGACTGCTCTCCGTTCGCTCGCGTTCGTTGCTCACCTTTGCTCTCTGCTGGCTGCTTCAAGATTACAAGTAAGTAAAGGGTTCATTCAATGCGAATGTTGGAGCCTCGGGGTAATGTAAGTCATTTTGTTTTGCTAAGTAGTGAGCTATACCTCATTTAGTTAATGTATTAAGGGAAGAAAGTTAAGTTTATGTATTCCCCAAGTGTCTAGAAAGTCAGTGTGTCACCACAATTAGAATGTAGAATAAAAACCGTGCAATGTGTAAGGAAAATTATTGTATTCAATGTATACAGATCCAATAGGATATTTGTCAGAATGCATATAAAGGATGGGTGACATTGTGCATCCTATGCTGGTTTAGGCAAGGAAAACTGGGAACTGCCATAAGTAAAAAAGGGCTCTGAAGCCAATGTCTTGTTCATTTTGGGCTTGGGAAAGCATTCACTGTTACACTTGGTCTTGTCAGATAACACCACCTGAATTAATTGCATTAACGCAGTGTGGTGGGTTGTGGTTAAATGTTTGTATTGCGCTGGACCCTAAAGACCCAGCTAGATGCACAGTCCATTGGTCCACACTGGGCAAAGGATGTCCTTTTGATTATTTTTAGTGATGATAAACTCAGCCACTGTGTTTAGTTAATTAGGACCCGATTTATATCTTAGCCAGACTACTGTTGTCCCTTCACAACAGAGTTTACAGGTACTCTGTCAAGCTGACAGACTGGCACCCGCCGTATTAGGATGTGTGCTGGCTGAATCTTTGTCCATGTTGACAGCGTATTTAAAATCATGTACACGTCTTACTGCTGCAGACATGGTGGGCACCTCTTGGCTAACATTACTCCTTCGCCATCATGGTGACGGGATTGCGCCAAGCCTATTTAGATTTCACAGTTGTGCTGGTTTTGTTCTAGCAGTGGATTGTTGATGGGGGTATTCAGTCATGGGACATGTTAAACATTGTGCCATTCCTATTGCTTTTGGATGGAAGTGCTTTGCTAATTGTTTTACCTGCATAACACCCTATAAACACACTTAATGTCACACCATGATCCTTTGACATTCCCCTGCAGCACAACATTGTCAATCAGAACTTTTGTCAGTAAAGTCATGTTTTTTTTTTGCTTTGTCAGTTTCTTGTCACTTTTTCTTCTTTCATTTATTTTCTTATGGGATAATGGCATGGAGGAGAAATCTCTGTTTTATGGAGGGAGGGTTGTCAGTCATGATGAATGAAATTATTAGAAAAGAGGTGCAATTGTTTGGAGCCCAAGTACCACAGTATAGTTATAAAGATTCCCTTTGAACTAGTATTATTCGTTTTACTCAAGCAACCAGTCTCACAGCACTCTGTCAAATTGATCACACACTTGGAACTACTCCACTTAAGATATGAAAGTCCTTACATTGAAAGAGATTTATTAATACGTCAATAGTGAAATTCACAGTAAAAAATCATCACATAAAAATACATCATAAAAACTCATCAAAGAGTAACATAGTAACCTACACAGGCTAAACAACCATATTCAAAAGTACATAATTCATATAGTTAATATCTCACCATTAAAAAGTGCAACAAAAAAGCACCACATGGAAGGGAAATATACAAGGCAGTCAGAATATGCCTTTATAGTCTTAATTTGAAAGTAATGTGAACAAGACTTGGCAGAGAACTATTGTCCCTGATTTCTATGCTTCTTGCCCCAAGTCAAATTTAACCAAACTCCCTGCAGCGACGCGTTTTGGTGGGAATAAATGGATAAGACCACCTTCTTCAGGACTAGCAATGATATTCCTTCCTTATTCAATATCAATTAATGTACTTCAGAGTTATTCAAATCGAATCTTTATGTCGAGGTTGGCCGGATCAGGTCTCGGTCTATCTATGAATTAAAATGCTGTCTTTAACTTGAGTATACAGGAGAGTACCTCCTTAGTTGTGTATGGGGATACATTTCTTAAATTGTCATCCCTTTTCCTTGAAAGTCGTTGGTAGGCTCTATACCTCTAGGTTCTGGGAATCCCAGAAACCATTCACTGCGTCCCGGTTTCAGACGAATGCCAGTAGGTAATATATATTACCTTTTGGCAGTCGCCAGTAGGTAGTTATAGTTAGGACCTTTTATCCATAGGAAATCCGCAACATTCATTGGCAATAGCTTTGGCGTTGATGGATGAATCTTGAAATGTTCCAAACTTTTGGCCAGCTCAGTTCCGCTCCTTCCCTCAAAGTTTGGGGGTGATTGGTGAAGCAGGGGCCGAGAAAAAAGGCGGACCCAAAACATGTTTTCCCCATGCAATTTTCCACAGGACCTTTAGCCACGGCTACAGCTCGAACGGCTGAAAGGAATTACACCAAATTTGGCAGAGAGGTAGTCCTCAGTTCCGACTTGTGCCTTTCACATATCTGGTGGAGTTATAGGAAACAAGGGAACCCGAAGGTAGTACACTAGGGACCTTAGGCGTTTAACTTATTACAAAAAACAGTGGACCCTAGTAGTTTGGGGGATCAGGGTAAGAATAGACACAAACTGGAATAGTATTTATGTCCTTTGTCCAGCCGGACAGGAATTTATTTGCAGATGCACACAATCAGAAAGTAATGTCAAGGTGGCAAATCCCATGACCTACAGTGAACAAGACAAAACAACAAGTATAGGCAAGAGCGAGCAAATCGATGTGTATACTTATAATCAGTGAAAAGACTTGATTGTAGATTGAGTGACCATTGTACATAGCATTCACAAGTATATTCAGTACATATGATCCTATTGTGTCGATGACGTTTCGATGCCGAAAATCAAGATAAATGGCATCATCTTCAGGACAAATGTATAAATCATGTTTGTCTTGGAATTATAAACAATTGCCTTTCATGAAAGGCAGATCCTTAGGCGGGGAGGTTGGATTAGGACCAATGAGAGCAAGGATTTCAGGATATCCCGCTTTTGAGTCAATTAGACCATCCAGATCACGGCTCGAGTTGTGCCTGTTGCAGAATCGCAGGACGCGGCATCTCTGCTGTGATCCCTGCCAGAGATGCTGCGTCAATTCTAATTGGCTGTCAAGTGGTTGTGAACATCCGAAATCAGGAACTGTTGGCAGCCATTTTGTGCCTCAGTAGAAGCGAGGCTGAGGAAGCCAGAGAAATATGTGTGCAAAATGTGAAATGGGGGCAGGGTAGACACAAACTGACTCCCTGGGCCTGCTCAAAGGGTCACATAAGGACCCATAGGGCCAAAAAAGTATTTTTCTTTTTTAAAAAAAGTCACAGGATGCGCGTAGGATCCACACATTTTGCCTGTGAAAAAAAAAGATTCATGTATTTTTGAGATATGCATCAAGCTTATGTGTATAGATGTTGGGTGGCTCTAAAAAGAGCCCTTGTGTTTATTGAGAGATTTTAGTACTTACAAGTAAGTACCGATGCAGAGTTTAAAGTTCATGAGAAAGACTCTGTTCCCATCATCTGTAAAATGTACAGCATCTCTCCTATAGATGCCATGTATATTGAAACGCAGATTTTTGTGGTATATGGACACCATGCTATAGTCTCGGAGAAAAGTAGAAACAGATTTATTCACATTTTTTCCTAGTTTACTCAATCTGTGGACACAATAGATTGGAGTAGTTCCATTTCTGCCTTTGGCATATGTTAGAATATAAAAAGGGAGTTTGGGAAAAAGTGAAATTAAAACAGAAAAGAAATGATTGGTTGTTTGACAACATTCTACACAGAAAACTAGAGTGCATGTTTCAGTTTTTTAAAAGCATGATTTTTATTAGTTATTGGAACGTGATTAAAAATAACATTACAAAGGATGAGGTAGAATATTGAGAAGTCAAGCACACTTGCTGTTTTTTTAGCAACATTGTGTGATGAACTTTTGCGTTCTTCGGGAGCCAGTATTGCTTTTTTGCATGGGTAGATGCTAATTTGTATTTGGAAATGCATTCTGCTTTGGATTTTGAAAGTGAGAATATATTTCACTGCTCTTTCTTTCAAAATGCAAACTATAATTGCAATGGGAGGGCGGGAGTCGTGAGAGTCACGCTCTGTCATAGCAAACAGCAGTATAGCGGGGGAAGGCACCCCGGGACACTGCAGGAGCCGGTCGTAGTAGTTTCCAGGGCCCTCGAGGGCACCAGGTGAAGGGCCACGCAGTCTGCCTCCTGTAATATACAAATTCCCAGGGGTGGGGATTTCTGGAGCTTTAGGGGGGTCATTGGGGCCCACATACTTGTAATGTTGTGGGGGGGTTGGATACAAAAGTGGTACAAGGGGGTTGTAAATCTGGTACACAGTGTTTTGTTTTACTTTGCTTTCCTTTCTGTCATGTAGAGGATCCAGGGTAAATATAACGGTTTCTGTATAGCCAGTAACTTTTAACCCTACCCCCAAACGGCTTTCTGCCTGTTGCTATAGTAACAGTTCATGGAACACTTACCTAAGCACAGAGGTTATAAGTTCACAACACTATGTTCTTAATGGCGTTGTACTTTTTATTCTTTTGAATTGGAACCGTAAGTTGTAGCTGTACACTCTGATAACGATCTGGTGAGAAGCTAGCCTTAGAATTATACTTCAAATAATAAATATAATTTCTATTGTGGACTGTTACCCCCACAAAAAAAAGATGAATGTATTTGTTTAATTAACTTTCATTAAAACAATAAATACCTGGAAATATAACTAAATGAAGACAATACAATAAATAACTAGAACCATAACTTTAACAAAACAATATAACAAACAACATAGAAGTACTGTAGTTAATCTGCAAAACAAAAAAGAAAATTTGTGTTTAAAATTAGATTGATGTGACTAAATGAGGTCACACATTACTAGTCAAAGTAACACTAGATGATATTTTCTATTTTTTTAATGTGTGCAGTCTACCTGATAGATTTCACTTACCTAATAGGCTTGCATTCAAACGGTGTCTGTATAGAAGTGCCTCCTGCGTTATATTTATATTACAGATGAACAGGTCTTTAAAATGATTCACAGATGAGACAGAATTAGTTGAGAGATGAAGTCATTATGCAGGACAATATTTGTTAGGGCTTATTTACAAAATTCTTGTGCCACTTCAGTGTTACTTTTCTCATGTCGAAAGTGACGCAAAAGTGGCGCAAGGGGTTTGTAAATAAGTTCTTTTATTTCGAATGCATTTGTTTGGAGGTATTGTATATCTAGGCCGCTCTGCTTACCTTGTGTAAACACTGTGGCCAACAGAGTTCACAACTTGAACTCCGCTTTGGTGGGTTTCTTGCCGAATATGCAAGACTCCTTTAAAGAGGAGACCCCAATAAAGAGTACTGGTGTGGAACTGCAAGTATGCAGAAGGACTTGAAGACTAAGAATCCAGTCAACTTTGGAAGGGAAGAGTTAAGGATATTGAGAGAGGCTCCTTCTGTTAAATGAGAAGGCCCAAGTACCAGTGGAGCAACACAATCAACCTCTTCTGCACAGCCTAATATTCGTTCCCAATTTGGAACCCCTTAAGAGAAAAAGTAAGAAGGTTGGGAGCTTTGTATTCCATCCTAATACCTAATCATCCATTATTTATACAGAGATCCACCCTGTATCAGACTCATTCGTACAAGTGTGACTTGGACATTATCTGACAGCAAAAACCCCTCAAGTACTTATATCTGTTACTTTTTAACTTCTTTGACTACACATATTGAGAGTATTTACCTTAACGTTGTCCGTTAAAAATCTGTGAATCTCCATGGCTTCAGACAACTAGTAAATGCCATATTTGAGACATTGGTGTAATCAGCTGGAACAGGAGCATATACTTTTCTTGAACCTCGGCAATTTGCTGCTGATTTATGTATTATTCTGCAAAGTAAAAGAGTTAAAAATGTATATGTTGTACATATGTCCAAGATTAATTTAAATGTACATAAACACATTTGTTCTCAATAGGATTGGGGATGAAAAGCAGCCATCAGAGGTTATATTTGGCAAGCAAAATAGGAAATAGCATTGCATTATACAAATGTTAGGCCGAGATTGGTCAATGACTTCATTTACAAACTCCTGGCCTTGATCTGATAGAACCCTTTTTGGTCTTCCATGATCTAGAAATTGAGAAATAAACATCAAGAAAAGTTGAAAGACACGTCTTCAAATAAAAAAAATGCAAAACAACATTTTCACTTTGTATCTCAAGTGCAGGCTGAAAACGTGTAACGACTATTTTATTGAGAAACATATGGGTTTCAGAAACAAACGTCTAAAAGACTATCCCAATGGAGATTTACATTTTATAAAAAATATTTATAGAAGCAAGAAAAATTATAACACACATTGTTCAATTTCAAATCACATATTTGGCAAAAAAATTGCGAGGACATGTTTTTTTTGGTTTTCTTGCTACCAGAACACCCACTAATTCTACCAAAACATGAGAACAGCACAGTTATCTGTCTGCAAACACATGAAATACACAAATGCTTATCTCCGAATGATTTTCAATCATGAAAAAGTCAAACCTGATAACTCTATTAGGTCCATTGCAATTTTCGGCTGATAGCATATGGAGAGCAGTCAGTGGATCTGGTATGTCGAGTGCTTGACTACCATCTGGTATAGTGCATGGACAGGAATAAACAGGTTGTGGCGATCACTACATGCCGTGGTTGAGATATCTGTTTAATGAGATAGAACAGAAGACAAAAAAAGTGTAAGTTTATTAAAAAACTTGGAGAGCGTGCTAAAATACAACATTGGCTAATTGATTACATGTTCAGTGCATGGGGAGGAAGTAGCACGTGGGGCACTACTTTTAAAAATAGGCGGCAGGATTAAGTGATTTGTCCAGAAACATCGCCTACCAAGTGAAAATATTGGAGGTACAAGAGTTGGAAATCATGCTAAAATACAGCATTGCCACGTGACAGACTACTTACAGGAGAAAAACTACATCGCATTAAGGTGAACAGCACGTAGCACACTTCTGCGGGAATGGCCATGTGACTTTCGGCAAATTAAAGAAACTTGGCAGGATTAACTGATTTGCACAGAACAAAGGATTGCAAATCAAGTTTAACATTATTAAAAAACATGAAGAGCGTGCTAAAATACAACATTGGCCAATCGATTACATGTGCACTGCATGGGGAGGAAGCAGCACGTGGCGCACTACTTACAAAAGTTACAAAGTCAACTTTAACGATATAAAAAAGTAGGAAGAGGTGCTTAACAACAACATTGTCAAATCGAACAAAAATATGTATTTGCACAGTATTTAAAGATCATTCAGATTAATGAATTTAATTATTCTTAAAAAAAGTTCTCACCTACGAAGAAGTGGATACGATGACTATCAATGGCTGTGACTGCGGAATAGGAAAAGTTTGAGAAGGTTGGCAGGTTATAAATGCTTTGCCGAAGGATGAATGGTTGAGCATGATGTCACCGGGTGTGAGAGCTGGGATTGGGCATGTTGCAATTGAGCATGTGCAAATAAAATGAAATACATTAAGGGTTCATAGCCACACAGTGAGACGTATTGTGCGCATACGAAATATTAACACGCATGCGCTACCACAAACTTGCTTGCGCAAAGTGAAGGCAACTCCTAGGAGGTACATATACAGATGGAGTTCGGATGTCGATAGAACACCAGCTCCCCCAGGAGGCGTGGAGCCGGCGGGACAGTGGGGGAATTGAAGACCCTCGCACGGTCCCCAACGGTGAGGGTCATAATAAATAAAAAAAAGGCCGTCCCCGGGGAATGGGGTCCCCGGGGCCTTGAAGTGGCTTAAGTAGGGGGCTATGCAGCCCTCCTCCATAAAATACTAATATATACTTAGCCATGCCCCGGGGTGTGGGGACCTCGGTGCCCGGAATTGACCACTGGAGGGGGGCCACGGGCCCCCTTCCCATAAAAAAAATTGAGTACGGATACTCTGCTTATTGTCATCATACCACAAGTGCAGCCTTCCGATCACGCGCTGAATGCTAATTGGCTGTCAAGTGCTTGTCAACTTGAAACTGTTAGCAACCATTTTATGCCTCGGTAGAAGAGAGGGTGAAGAAGCGTGTGAAATGTGAGTTTAAAACATGAAAAGGGGGGGGTAGACACACCCTGACCCTCTAAGTCTGCTCAGGTGGTTCCACAAGGACCCCCTGGGCCTCAATTTTTTATTTATTTTTTGGTAAAATCACAGGGTGCGCGTATGATCCGCGCATTCTAGCGATATTAAAAAAAAAAAGAGGCGTGGGCTTCCGCGCGTCTTTGGTAATTTGCATTCTTTCAACTGTTTAGAGGTGATGCAGCAGTGCTAGATCCAGGATCAACCCGTGAGTAAGAAAAAGTAATAATAACACTATTTACCTGCTAAGTGAATTTCCTTTCCTTACCAGGCTGACATTGACTGGTTTTAGTTGCAAATTCTTCTAAGTGTGCAGTTTTCAAACTTAAAAATAGTCACCGTAAGACATCCGAACAACGAATTCCGATTTATTCATTTGATATCAGAAGAGAACCCATTGCTACATCTTTTAGCCCAGCACTGACCCTGAAAAGTAATTCCAAGCATACTTACAAGTAACTTGTATTTCCTTCCATAGGAATCCAATTCCTATAGAAAAAAAATGAATATGTTCAGATTTGGGGGTCAGGCTCTAGGGAATGGGGTCCAGGGCCTAAAAAAAAAAGAAAGAAGGGGGGCCACACAATGTAATGTAATTTAAAAAAGAAAATATCTAAACATAAATAGTTTAAAAAAAAATTGGAAATCAGTGTCAAAAAATTAAATATAAGAATAAATATATTTAAAAATTGTCATTCACAAAACCTTTAAAATTAACTGAATACAACCTTAGGTTTCAGACATGTTATAGTTAGGAATTAGCATTTAAAAAACATCAGAAATTGACTGAAAAAAACACAGTATTCAGGGTTGTTATAGTTAGTTGGACATTTCACTCTTACAAAACCATTGAAATTCCCCCGGTATAGTTAGTTGTACTAACTTTAACTCGCGCACCCGCAATCCACTGCTGATGATGTCAAATATTACATCATTCATGACATGGTCAGTGACATCATTCATGACATCACTGATGACATCACTAATTACATCATCAATGTGACAAACGGATACACCTCGTCATACAGTAGCATAACCTTTCAACACTAATTATAAAATATGAAGTAACATTTTTGAAACCATTGACACACCAGACAAGTTTCTAAAAACCCACTCAGTGATTACTAGATCTACACACACATCTAAACACTTACTTATGGATTCACTCATACATGCTAATAAAGATCAATAGAACACTATGAAATATACTTATACACTTACATCAACATTACACACCAGCACATATTCTATTCACTTAAGCAGACATCCTAAGACACTTATGCAAAAAATTGATCATACTTATATTTACTTAGCTACACACTTACACAAACACCATTTTATTTATTTATATAGATAGTAACTCATACTTAGTTTGTTATAAAATCACTTTCACAAGTAAACAGTTATCCATATCTTACCCATACAATCACTGAGTCTTATGTATACTTATTTCTATACAATTGTCACATACACTGCCTTTTATATTTTTAGTTTGTTGGACATATATAATTGAGAAATATATTTACTCATCACCACACCCATAAAGAGATTCAGTCACTCAAACAACTGTTTCGACATACACTCTTAACCTCTTATATCTAATAAATCAACTATTTACACATCTTTCGACAGTCACACACGTTCCACCCAAACACACACACATTCATTCACTATCCCATACAAATACTCACTTAACTAATTAATAACTAATGTAGACTTTCACATTCCTAGTAACCAACTTATTTAGTAGTTTACACAGCAAGAGATAGAGTGATACATGTATTTACAAAGTTAATCACTATCCCATATATTTAGTGAGACACTTTAAATTCTTCACTTAGACACTCAATCACATTGCTACTAAATCCTCCATTGAGACACTTATACATCCACTCAGTGTTCAAGACAGATTCCTATATCTATATAATACTTCTTTAAATATCGAAGCAAACCACATTCACTGGATGATGTGATCAGTGATGTGATCAGTGATGTCATTTGAGATGTCATCAGTGATGTCATCAGTGATGTCACTGACCATGTCATGAATGATGTAATACGTGACATCATCAGCAGTGAATTGCGGGCGCGCAAGTTATAGTTAGTACAACTAACTATAATGGGGGAATTTCAATGGTTTTGTAAGAGTGTAATGTCCAACTAACTATAACACCCCTGAAACCTGTGGGTTTTTCACTGAATATATCTATATCTATATATATATATTGATTGAAAGAACCATAGGTTTTAGGCATGTTATAGTTAGGAATTAGCATTTAAAATACTTTGCAAATTCACTGAAAAAAACCAAAGGTTTCAGCCACGTTACAGTTAGGAATTAGCATTTAAAGAACCTCAGAAATTCACTGAAAAAACCATAGGTTTCACACGTTATAGTTGGCTAGACATTTCACTCATACAAAAGCATTAAAATTCCCCCCTTATAGTTAGCTCAGCTAACTATAACTTGCACGCCCGCAATCCACTGCTGATGATGTCACATATTACATCACTCATGACATGGTCAGTGACATCATTGATGACATCGCTGAGCAGTAAGCAGGTGGATACAAGACTGCAGGCCTACATTGCTGCATGAGTACTTGGGTACTGACTGAATGATTACAGTTCTGCAAGGAGAGTGCCTGACTGAATTTATAACTGCTTCAGTTCTGGCGAAGTGAATGGATTAGTACATACTGCTGAATGGGTCACTACAACAGTGCAACAGCTTTGACAGAGTGTTTGGTGGAAGTGTAAGGCTACAGATGGGGTAATTAAAGATGTGAAAGAAAAGTGTGGAGGTGGATAGAACACAGTATGCATAGTGTATAGGGGTTTGAAGCAGTCCATGTCCTAAGGCCTACTACGCTGCATGAGTACTCGGATACTCACTGTATAATTAGAGTAATGTAAGGAGAGTGTCTAAGTGAATATATAAGTGCTTGAGTTTTAGTGCAGTAAATAGATTAGTACATACCACTGAAAGGGTCACTACAACAGCGCAAGGGCAAGGACAGAGTTTTTGCTGGAAGTGTAAGGATACAGACTGGGGAATTGAAGATGTGAAACACAAGTGTGGAGGTGGATAGAAGACTATCCATAGTGTAGAGGGGTTTGAAGTAGCCCATGTTCTAAGGCCTACTTCGCTGTATGAGTACTTGGGTACTGACTGAATGATTACAGTTCGGCAAGCACAGTGCCTGACTGAATTTATAAGTGCTTGAGTTTTAGCGCAGTGAATGCATTAGCACATACTGCTGAATGGGTCACTACAATAGTGCAACAACAGTGACAGAGTGTTTGGTGGAAGTGTAAAAATAAGGGGTGGAGAATTGAAGATGTGAAACACAAGTGTGCATGTGGATAGAACCCTGCTTGCATACAGCATACGGGTTTGAATCAGTCCTTTTCCTAAGCCCTACTTCGCTGTATGACTACTTGGGTACTGACTGAATCATTACAGTTCTGCAAGAACAGTGCCTGACTGAATTTATAAGTGCTAGAGTTTTAGCGCCGTGAATGCATTAGACAATACTGCTGAATTGGTCACTACCATAGTGCAAAAATGAGAAGTTATTTCATGAATATAGTGTGTTAATAAGTCCAGATCAAGTCGACACAGTCACCAGAGTGCAAAGTCCAAATATAAATCCAATATTCCAGAATAAGTGTTCCAAAAGCGCTTAATTCTTCAAATCCTTATCATCACAAAGATACAATTGGTTCTCCAGAAGTAGCAGCCAACATAGGTTTCGTCGTGACTGGTATAGACGCATTGACTTCCTCAGGGTTGTTTATTAAGTATGCCAGTCATGTACATCATCCTCCAATATGCATGTCTATCCATCTAACCACCGTATAATCATATTCCAATCCGTAAGCCAGAATGTTCCTGTATCCTGTAGAACAATTCACCTGTCAAAATCAGCAATTCTCCTCTATTTTCGTTCCGTGATGTATTAATACTCCTTTCAATGTGGTAATTCTCCACTGTATCTATTCCTTGCTCAATATTCAAGTTCGTATAGAAAAGGGTAGCGAGTATTTTCACTATCCCGAACCGGCGCCCTGTAGTCTGTGGGTTACCATTCTTTCTCGAGAGCAGTGATGGAGTGTTTGGTGGAAGTGTAAGGATACAGAGTGCAGAATTGAAAATGTGACAGACAAGTGCGCATGTGGATAGAACACTGCAAGCATACAGCATAGAGGTTTGAAGAAGTCTATGTTCTAAGGCCTACTTCACTGCAAGAGTACTGGGTACTGACTGAATGATTACAGTTCTGAGAGTGCCTGACTGAATTTATAAGTGTTTAAGTTTTAGCACAGTGAATGGATTAGTACATACTGCTGAATGGGTCACTACAACAGTGCAACAGCAGTGACTGAGTGTTTGGTGGAAGTGTACGAATACAGACTGGGGAATTAAAAATGTGAAAGACAAGTGTGCAGGTGGATAGAAGACTACAAGTATAGTGCATAGGGGTTTGAAGCAGTCCATGTCCAGAGGCCTACATTGCTGCATGAGTACTTGGGTACTGACTGAATGATTACAGTTCTGCAAGGAGAGTGCCTGACTGAATTTATAACTGCTTCAGTTCTGGCGAAGTGAATGGATTAGTACATACTGCTGAATGGGTCACTACAACAGTGCAACAGCTGTGACAGAGTGTTTGGTGGAAGTGTAAGGATACAGAGGGGGTAATTGAAGATGTGAAAAACAACCAAATCATTCTCTCTCAATTTTCACAAATAGAAACTGAGTCACAGTTTGATACTAGACAAATAACAGTATTTCCTATAAATGGATTGCATAGACAATGACTGGGGAAATGTAGGCCTGAAACACAAGTGTGAATTTGGTTACACTACTACTTGCATACTGCATAGGAGTTTCAAGCACTGCATGCCCCAAAGACTAGCTCAGTGCAACAGTACATGTACTTATATGTCTGCAAACACATCAACCAACCAAATCATTCTCCCTCAATTTTCTCCAATGGACACTGACTCACAGAGTGATTCCAGACAAATAACAGTATTTCTTATAAATGGAGTGTATAGATATTGACTGGGGAAATGTAGGCCTGAAACACAATTGTGAATTTGGTAACACTACTATTTGCATACTACATAGGAGTTTCAAGCACTGCATACCCTAATGACAGGCTCACTGCAATAGTACATGTACTTATATGTCTGCAAAGACATCAACCAACCAAATCATTCTCTCTCAATTTTCCCAAATAGACAATGACTCATAGTGTGATTCTAGACAAATAACATTATTTCTTATAAATGGAGTATATAGATAGTCACTGGGGAAATGTAGGCCTGAAACACAAGTGTGAAGATGGTTACAGTACTACTTGCATAGTGCATTTGAGTTTCAAACACTGCATGCCCTAAAGACTGGCTCACTGCAACAGTACATGTACTTATATATCTGCAAACACATCAACCAACCAAATCATTCTCTCTCAATTTTCTCAAATAGACACTGACGCACACTGTGATTCTAGACAAATAACAGTTTTTCTTATAAATGGAGTATATAGATAGTCACTGGGGAAATGTGGGCCTGAAACACAAGTGTAAATTTGGTTACACTACTACTTGCATACTGCATAGGAGTTTCACCCACTGCATGCCCTAAAGACTGGCTCACTGCAACAGTACATGTACATATATGTCTGCAACCACATCAACCAACTAAACCATTCTCTCTCAATTTTCCCAAATGGACTCTGACTCACAGTTTGATTCTATACAAATAACAGTATTTCTCATAAATGGAGTGTAGAGATACTGACTCGGGAAATGTAGGCCTGAAACACAAGTGTGAAAATGCTCAGAATATAACTTGCATAGGAGTTTCAAGCACTGCATGCCCAAAAGCCTGGCTCGATGCAACAGTACATGTACCCATATGTCTGCAAACACAGCAACCAACCAAATCATTCTCTCCTAATTTTCTCAAATGGAAACTGATTCACAGTGTGATTCTAGACAAATAACAGTATTTCTTATAAATGGAGTGTATAGATACTGACTAGGGAAATGTAGGCCTGAAACACAAGTGTGAAGATGGTTACACTACTACTTGCATAGTGCATAAGAGTTTCAAGCACTGCATGCCCTAAAGACAGGCTCATTGCAACAGTACATGTACCTATATATCTGCAACCATACCAACCAACCACATCATTCTCTCTCATTTTTCTCAAATAGACACTGACTCACACTGTGATTCTAGGGAAATAACAGTATTTCTTATAAATGGACTGTATAGATACTGACTGGGGAAATGTAGGCCTGAAACACAAGTTTGAATTTTGTTACACTACTACTTGCATATTGCAAAAATGCTTCTCTCAGAATTATTCCTAAATGCACACAGACTCACAATGTGATTCTAGACAAAAGATATTAAACCTTGCATTTTACAAAAACACATTTACTAGTCTAGACACGGTAAGGTAACTAAACACTTTCTATATATATGACTGCTGCATTTTACTATACAATCCTGACTCATTTTCAAAATACATAAGCAATTTGCTACATTATTGGTGCAAACATTGCATCAAAAAAGTGATGCAATAAAACAACAAAGAGGCACAAGGTGCTTGTAAATCTGCCCCAGAGTGTATGCAGAAGTGTATGTATACTGACTGGGAAATTGTAGACTTGAAACACAAGTCTGATTCTAGACAAGCAACATTATTAATTACTCTTGAAGGGATAATATGACTGCACTCATTCCAGAAATATAAATACTGCATTTTAGTGTACAACCATGAGTCATTTTGCAAATGCAAAAGCAATACCTGGTTTCTAATTCTATCAAAACTTGAAAAAAGGATAGGTTTTTAAGCAGTTATGTGTCTGCAAACACAAATTTTACAAAAATGCTTCTCTCAGAATGCTTAATAAATGCACACAGACTCACAGTGTGATTCTAGACAAAAAATATTAGACCTTGCATTTTTCCAAAACACATTTACTAGTCTAGAAACGGTAACGTGACTGCACACATCCATGTATATAACTACTACATTTCAGTGCACAACCCTGACTCATTTTGAAAATACATAAGCAATTTGCAGCAATATTTGCGCCAAGATTGCCTCAAAAAAGTGACGCAATGGCAGCACAACCAGGCGCAAGGGTCTTGTAAAGCTGCCCCAGAGTGTTTGCAGTAGTGTATGTATACTGACTGGAAAATTGTACATTAGAAACTTAAGTCTTATTCTAAACAGGCAACACTATTAACTACTCTAGAACTGGAAAAGTGACTGCACACATTCTAATTTTTTTAGTACTGCACTTTACTGTACCAAGCTGACTCACTAAACTCATGAACATACCAAATGAGTTTATCACAATGGTGGTTATCCAAAAGCAGACAAACTCAGAATATCATTCTACACAACTAAACTACTCCTTTCACTTTAGCAGGATAAACACATTACTCTTATTAAAAACAAAATCCACCACATACATCCCCTTACAAGTTAACAACTGACCTTTCAAATTGATTTGTGGATTAAGAAGAATGTCACTCACACACGAGATTTTCTTATACAGAATCTCTGTACTTCACTGTTCTTAGCAAAAACAAAAAATGTCACACTTTCCCTCTCAATCTACATATATATACATGTAAATAACAAATCAAATTGCTTCCCACATTAATTCAAAAGCAAATTTGCTTTCTGCTGTTACCATACTAACATATCATGCTAAACTCAACTGACCACAGAGGTCAAAAATTCAGCACACTGTAAAACACTCCTCCTCAACAAAGTTAGGCTCTGCATAGCTACTTACTTATAGTACCAATAAAGATAAAGGCTCTTGTTAGAACCAAACAACATCTAAACACATAAGCTTGATAGATATCTGAAAAAGATATAAAAAAAAATGTCTTGCTTAGGTACGCTTACCCAACGCCTTAGAAATCTCGCAGCATACATGGTACGATACGCGTACCCAATGCATGCACACCAGAGGTCGCGCTGAGCACCACGCTGGGTAAGCGCATTCTAATTTTACTGTAAAAAAAAAAACAATAATCTGCCCTAAATTTAAATATTCTGGGGCAGACTTACAAGCCCCTTGTGCCATTTTTGCATCCTTTTTAACATGGGAAAAATGACGCAAAAGTGGCGCAAGGGCTTGTAAATCTGCCCCTTAGTGCCACAGGAAAGGTGTCGGACCCCGGGGCTTGGGGGGGGACTTTCAGCCCCCCCAGACATATACATATGCTATTGGGGCTATGACCCTCCTGCACATATTCAACCAAAGCCCCGGGGGGTAGCAGTCCCCAAGGCTGCGGGGGCCTGTGAGGCCCCTCACATATATTTAAAAAAAAGCCCAGGGGTGGTGGTCACCAGGGCTTGGGGGGGCCTTTCACCCCCCCACACATTTACATATGCACATATATAACCAAAGCCCGGGGGTGGCATTCCCTGGGGCTGGGGGGGTACCTGTGACAACCCCCCACATATATTTAAAAAAAAGCCCGGGGGGGGCTAATTAGCACTAAAGCGAACTTCATTTTTTTTTTAATTCACGCGATACGCGTATCCTACGCGCATCCCACCATTTAAAAAAAAAGAATAATTTTGGGGGGGCCTTCGGAGTCCTTGTGGGACCCCCTGAGCAGGCATAGGGGGTCAGGAAGTCCTATGGCAAATACCAAACTTTCTCTCTCAATCTACACACTCAATCTACATACATATACATGTAAATAACAAATCACATTTCTTCCCACATTAATTCAAAACCAAACACACATTTCTATTGCTTAAACTTTTGAATCCTTTCCAACTGACCCCCATTCTGCCTTCTGCCTGTTACCATAGAAACACTTCATGAAACACTTAACTGAGCACACAGGTCAATAGTTCATCACACAATGTTGCTAATCAAAACAGCAAATGTGCTTGACTTTTCAGCATATCAGCTTATCTTAAGTAACATGCCTTTCAATCAGTTTTTGTTAACCAATAAGAATCATTCTTTTAAAACACAGAAACATGCACAATAGTTTTCAGTGTAGAATGGTGTCAAACAACTAATCATTTATTTACTTTTTTCAAAACTGTATCTTTTCAACTATTTTAGAAAGATCTTACTTTTCAAACTTCCATTGCATTTACAGAGACCATCTGAGTGCATCCAGACCTCCTTTCAAGATGCTTAGAGTGTGGATTGTGGGACACAGCTATATGTTCTGGAGCCAAAGGTATGCAGAACAGAAAGGAATTCACAAAGACCTAGATATACCAAACATAGACATTAAATGGATTGGACAGAGAGGGTTAAAGTGGCACCAATAGATGCCATTGGTTAAATCCTTTTTGCATCTCCAACACCCTGACCCCATATTTGTGTACTGTGGTGGCAATGACCTATGCACTTTGACTGGGGTAGGTCTGGAAATGCTTATGAAGGACACCTTTGGAGAACTGATGTCACTTTTCCCCCAAACTGCCTTTGTCTATTCTAACATATGCCAAAGGCAGAAATGGAACAGGTCCAATCATTTTTGCCCACAGATTGTAAAAACTAGGAAACATGTGAATAAATCTATGTCTTCTTTTCTCCAGAACTATTGAATGGGGTCCATATACCACAACAATCTGCGTTTCAATATGCATGGCATCTATAGGAGAGATGGTGTACATTGTACAGATGAAGGGAACAGAGTCTTCTTCTTGAACTTTAGGCTCTGCATCGGTACTTACTTGTAGGTACTAAAATCTCTCAATAAACACAAGTGCTCTTTTTAGAGCCACCCAACATCTAAAAAAATAAACCTGATAAATATCTCTATGGCTTGGATATGCATACTGGACGCCATAGAAATCGGGCAGCATACGTGGTACGATACGCGTACCCATCGCGTGCACACCAGAGGTCACGCTGAGCGCCGCGCTTGATACGCGTATCCTAATTTTACCGTAAAAAATAATAATAATCTGTCCTTAATTTAAATATTTAGTGCCCCAGGGCTTGCACCCTATTTTTTATTTTATATAAAAAAATGGGGAGGGGGCTGCGTGGCCCCCCTCCTAAGGCCTCTTTTAGCCCCGGGGCACTGCCTCATTTTTTTTTCTTTTGTTGAGGAGGGGGGCCCCTTCTAGCCCTGGGGACCCCATCCCCCTCTTTGTTGGGGACCATGGGGTTCACCAATACCCCCACTGTCCCTGCCGGCTCCCCACGTGCAGCGGGAGCCGGCATTGCTTTTCTATATGGGGAGCAGCTACCATGCTGCTCCCCATGTAAAAAGCAATAGTCTTTAGTTTTTGGAAGAGAGAGCAGGTTTCCTGCTCTCACTTCCAAAAACCAAAGCAGTTTGTTATGGTAGGGCGGGAGCCTACCATAGCAAACTACAGTGTCCCAGGGGTAGGCACCTCAGGACAGGGCAGGAGCCAGCCCTGGGGGTGGCATTCCCCAGGGCCACCACAACGCTCCAGGAGGGAGGCAGCACCGCCCCCCTCCTAACATTTTAAAGCCCCGGCGGTGGTGGTCCCCAGGGCTGGGGGGTCCGTCATCGACCCCCAATTTAAAATGTAGTGCCCTGGGGAGGTGGCGGTCCCAAGGACATGTGGGGGGCTTGAGCCCCACACACAGGTTTTTTTATTTAAAAAAAAGAAGCCCCGGGGGATGATGGTCCCTGGGGCTGCGGGGGAGCCGTCAGCCCCCCATACATAATAATAAAGCCCCGGGGGTGGCGGTCCCTGGTGCTGGGGGGCCACTCTAGGCCCCCAATTATTATTAATAAAAAGCGGTCACTGGGCTGCAGGGGGCCATGAGCCCCCCGCACACGTAAAATTAAAGCTCCGGGGATGGCGGTCCGAGGGGCTGGGGGGGCCATCATAATTAAATACATTGCCCCCAGGATTTGGCCCCCGTGGGGCTAATTTAAAAAAAAGCAGGCTTAGTTCTTTGTTTTTTTATCCACGTAATACGAATATCCTACGCGCATTCTGCGATTTTTAAAAAAAATAACATTTTTTTGGGGCCTTGGGGGTCCTTGTGGGACCCCCAGAGCAGGCCTAGGGGGTCAGGGTGTTTCTACCATGCCCCCTTTGCGTCTTTTGCGCACTTCTTTTTCAGTTTTCCTGTGCCTCTCTTCTACCGAGACACAAGATGGCTGCCAACACTTCCTGGTTTGAAGTGTTGGCAGACAGTTGACAGCCAATTAGCATGCAGCTCATGTTCGTGATGGTACGCGCATGATCCTCAGAAGATACACGTACCCTACACGCCCATAGATATATCTATGATTTTATTTTTGATTTTCTCAGGAACTACTGCATGGATTTACACCATTTAACAAAAAACGTGATCTGTGACCCAAACGTTTTTGCCGAATTCAGCAGTTCGGGCTGTAGCCGCGCTTAAAGGTCCCTATGGAAAATTGCATGTGGAAAACACGTTTGGGGACCTCCCTTTTTTCTTGGTCTCCGCTTGACAAATCACCCCGGAACTTTCAGGATAGGAGCGTAGCGGAGCGCCTTTATCTTCTTGGAGAATTTCGCGAAGATTCGTCTACTGGCGCCAAAGTTATTCCAAATAGAATGTTGGGGATTTCCTATGGAAACTAGATCCTAACTATAACTACCTACTGGCGATCGCCAGTAGGATATATATATATATACGGGCCCGTGAGCAAGAAGTCGGCTGACTTCGAAACGCGTAGGGTAATTTTCCTTGTGCCTAAATAAACCCTTTTGCGCACTATTGGGGCTCTGACTCTGGTTTTCTACAAAAAGAAAGTTTCCAGGAGGTGATTTAATACTTTTGGGTTGGCGACCCAGTCAAGAGCCCGCCGAAGAAAGTGTCAGGAACACGCCGCTTTGTTGTGTTTGTAAAAAAAAAATATATATATATATATATATATATATATATATATATATATTTCGGAAAGTTCAATGCGAGTGCAGGAACCAAGCGCAGCCACGCCACTCCACGCCGCACTGAAAAATTGAGTAAAGCCACAGACTCCGTGCTCCGTTGTTAGTGCATTTTATTCGTGAAGAATAAATAGCCCACCAGTCGCCATGACGCGTTTCGCCTCAGCCGAGGCTTGATCACATGTCATGATAAGGAAGAAGAAGGTACTATTTAAATATCATTCTAGGTCACATGACTAATAGCATTTCCTGTCGACATTTAAAGGAGTATACATCGTAAAACAATACTGGGCGCAGTGCCCTTGTTGATCTCCCAAATTACGTCATAACACATCATTTGTTATTAAAATAGACAGTCAATTGCTCCAACAAAATTCATGTTCCTATGTGTAACGGAAGCTAGGTTTCATAATTCATTATTTACAGGACAAAGATATGTATCAAAGAATGGTGCAAAGTTTAAACCTCTACCTACATATAAATATACAACATCAATATAAATATATAAATATATATATATCGAACTATATGTATAAAAGTAGAAAAAGCGTAGAAAAAATATATATATTTATATATCTATGTATAAATATAAGCATACGTATAAAAAATATATATATATATAAAAAAACAATACTTAATTCATGTATTTACACCAAGTGGAAAATATGCATAAATGTCTGCACCATTATCAACCTGTAAACATATTTGTTTTTAACATTGCCCACTGAAACCTGTCACTGTTTATCATTCATTATGGGAGTAGTCGACTGAGAAGGGTTCCAATAAACCTTCAATTTCAATTATTGCCATGATGTTCACAAAAATAGAACCCAAGTGGGTGAATAATGCATATTATTAGTCATGTATTACAACAAGCGTACTTTCTATGTACCTTCCAGCGGGTTGGTAAATGATATAAGAAAAATAAAGTGCTCGTGCAAAAAATAATATAACTGTATTTTTAAATTTCAAGATTTTTAAAATCTGCAGGCTGCTATAGCATAGCTTGTGTGATGGAATCATTACAGCAATATGCTATTTATTCAAGAATGGGAAATTGGGGACCTACTATAGACAAGTATGTAGGTCCTCAGTACTGTTAAGCCCCCCCGGATGTTTGCTGTTTAGCTCAAGTATGTATCGGGTTTCCAGAAGACGCAGTTTACTGTCTCTGTCACCCCCTCTCCTCAGAGGTAGGACTGAGTCCACCAAATAATACGAGAGCTTTTCGGGGTTGCTGTTGTGGTGTTTCTCGAAATGTCGAGCAACCGGATAAGCCTGGTCTTTGCCAGAGATTGCCCTCAAATGTTGGAGGATGCGCTTGTGTGCTGGAAGGCGAGTACTGCCTACATATTGGAGGCCACACGGGCACACCAAAATGTACACCACAAATTCTGTTTTACATCCCAACTTTTGTTTGATCTTAATGGGCTTCTCATGGAAAGGGCTCGTGTAGTGGGTCTTGTTAATGGCTTGTTTACAGGCTTTGCAGCTCTGACATTTCTTAAAGCCTGTAATACGCTCCCACCATTTCTTCGGGGCATCTAGGGTGTTGCTGACAATAGCACTACCTAGGGAAGGAGATTTTCTAAATGTGACCTCAGGATGATCACTTACTAGATCACCAATGGCATTGTCTCCCCGTATGAGATTCCAATTTCTGGAAAAGATTTTACGAATTGCAGCATGCTGTTGGCTGTATGTTACTATGGCCCTGCACTGGATCTTTTCTGTAATGGGCCCAACACTAGAATCAGATACCTCAGATTGTTTCTGTAACAGATGTTCTCTTGCCACTTTTGAGGTTTTTAAAATGGCATCATCAATCATCTTGATACTATACCCTCTGTCCAAAAAACGCATTTTGCACTGTATTTGGGCTGTTCTACATTCCTCATCATTGCTGCAAATGCGTTTTATTCTTAGCATCTCCCCATAGGGGATGCTATGAATAAGATGACGAGGGTGGCTACTGGAGGCATGTAGTACCGTGTTTCCAGCGGTACTTTTTCTATGCAGCTTAGTCTCAATTCTTCCATTATCAACATAGACCTCAACATCCAATAAAATATATATAATATATATATATATCATATATTCACTGAAAAAACCATAGGTTATAGACCATATATAGTTAGGGATTAGCATTTACAAAACCTTATTTTACTCGCACAAAACCATTGAAATTCGCATATATAGTAAGTTGCACTAACTATATATCGCGCACCCGCAATCCACTGCTGATGATGTCACATATTACATCATTCATGACATGGTCAGTGACATCACTGATGACATCACTGATGACATCTCAAATGACATCACTGATGACATCTCATTTGACATTACTGATCACATCACTGATGATATCATTCATGTGATAACACGTTGAACCTCTTCAGACTCTAATATAACCTTACATACACTCAGTGTAAACAGACACTCACAGACTGTCACTCATCCATGGAGTTACTCACACACCTAGTCAGTCATGCAAAGAATCAATCACACCTCCATTTCCTCAACTATACAGTTATACATACCTTACTTATTCAAACATATACTAACACATATTTACTCTCTTATACAATCCCTGATACAAGTTCACAATGATCCATACAGCCACTCACACATTCACTGGCTCTTATGCACAGTTATTTATATATGTCAACTCTCACATGTACTGTGTTTTACATATGTACTTACTTTGACATGTAGCACTAAGATATCAATTCACTCACCAATACACTCATGCACACAGTAAACCGCCCATACAGTAACCCTGGGCGTAGTGGGCGTAGTGGGGCTTCGCGGAGCTACGTGAAGTGGGCGAGAAACTACGCCCACCTCCGCACTCCGCGTAGCCCCACTACGCACCGCAGGCCTCCCTCCCGCCCTCCCTAAATACTTTCAATTAAATGTGTAAAAGAATTAAAAGGCACTTACCTTGCCCGCCGCTGCCCGCCGCGTCTCCGGGGCACCCTCTCTTCATCGCCTCCGTCTTGGGTACTAATGCGCATGCACGGGCGGCCGCGCATGCGCATTTCTCGTGAGAAATGCGCATGCGCGGCCGCCCGCGCATGCGCATTAGTACCCAAGACGGCAGCGTTGAAGAGAGCGAGCCCCTGGGACGCGGCGGGCAGCGGCGGGCAAGGTAAGTGCATTTTAATTCGTTCACACATTTAAATTAAAGTATTTATGGAGGGCGGGAGGGAGGCGGGTGGCGGCCAGCTACGCACCGTCTGCGGAGCGTGCGTAGTGCCGAATTCTACGCCTGCTATGCAAAATGCGTAGAAGCCGGCACTACGCACACTCCGTGCACGGAGCGTAGCTGCCCGCCCACCCTTACCATACAGCTAATTCCACATGCACTTTTGAACCCATACATCTAGTGAATCAACTGTTCACACATCTATGCACAGAGTCACACACCTCCCAGCCACCCATACACACACACTCAGTCTCCCATACAAATACTTGGGCAACCAATCAATAACCCATATAGTTACTCATATAGCTACTGATCAACACATGCAGCAGTTTACAGAACAACAGACATAATGATGTACAAATTAAGACAGTTTAGTCACTAACCCATGCACTCAGTGAGACACATCTAATCACTCACTCATACAATCAGTCATGCACCTACTAAATCCTTCATCCAGAAACTTATACATCCACTCATTCTTCAATATGTAAGACATATTTTAACTCTACAGAAACATACAGTCACTGGATGTTGTCATCAGTGGTGTCATCAGTGATGTCACTGACCATGTCATGAATGATGTAATATGTGACATCATCAGCAGTGGATTGCGGGTGCGCAATATATAGTTAGTGCAACTAACTATATATGCGAATTTCAATGTTTTTTTGCGAGTAAAATAAGGTTTTGTAAATGCTAATCCCTAAGTATATATGGTCTATAACCTATGGTTTTTTCAGTGAATTTTTAAGGTTTTGTAAATGCTAATTCCTAACTATATATGGTCTATAACCTATGGTTTTTTCAGTGAATTTCAATGGTTTTTTAATAGCAAATATCAAAAGCTGTAAAATGTATTCTTTTTCTAATGCAAAAATATATTTTATATTTTTGTAATATATTTTTTTTATTTATATATTTTTTTTAATTATTATTTTTTTGTTTCGCTGCCGGTCCTCGAACCGGGCAGCTTCCCGTTAGCTTCATTTTGTTCTGCGACCCGGTCCGCGAACCAGTAAACGTTCCGTTAGCGCAACTACCGCGTTAGAAAGCAACATCGTGACGCGTCGCGTAAGCGCGACGTATCACGTTACCGCGTAATGCGTCTTATGACGCGCCGGGTTAGCGCACCCGGAAGTGCTCCGGAACGCGAACCGAGGCGCGAAGCGCAGCGCCCCGGAAGCGCTCCGGGTGCGTAGCGGGACGCGTAACGTAAGCATAACAGGTCAAGTGACTTGTTCATAAAACTTTTCATTGGTTCATTTTACTTTTGGTTTCCTAATGATGTAAGGCTTGGTCATATGACCTAAAAATAACACTTTTTATTGGTTTAGAACATTTTTTTTCCCAAATGATGAAAGCCCCACCTTTTTTCCTCACTCTGACTTTCATTTTTATGAGAGAAAGACCAACTTTGAATACCTTAGAAATGGCTTCATTAATAGCTGCAGCTGGTGCACCCCCACGACCACCACCACCTCCTAGTAAGAGAGGACCACCTCCTCAGGTTATCCTACAACAAGAGGAGGAAGAAGAGGAAGAGGAGCAAGGGAGAAGGAGGTTTTTACCTGAACAGCCAAGGAGGTCCCATGTCAAAGAAAATTATATATGGCAATTTTTTACATTTCCCCAGGGACAAAAAAAGGTAAATGCCCGGTACGTTACCTGTCTGATCTGTAAAAATGAACTGCCCAGAGGAACAGTAAAGAAATACAGTTATGGCAATTATACCATGCATCGGCACATGGAAAGGTGGCACCCTATAAATTACAGTGCTGCACAAGTACGTGATTTGCTGGATAACCCCCGACCTGTGGCCAGTACATCCAATGAAGAGGCAGTGACGGGACCAGAGGCGAGGGAGATGGTCCCAAATATCCAAATGAAATTTGGGAATGTGAAGCACATATGCATTTTTTGTGGCCAACTGCTTTTCTTCAGGGAGAGTAGCATACATTTAATCACTAAAGCAATTGACAATCACAAATGTCCAAAACGCCCCAGAAAATAAATTATCTTTTTTTTTTGTTGCTCCTGTTGAGCCCTTCATAATGAATCATTTTCGTTTCTCCCCCCCATCAAAAAAACAAAAAAAATATAAAACCGTTCAAAAAATACAAAAAAAAAAAAAATGTTCAGGAAAATAATAAAAAAACATATAAAACAACAAAAATAATCTAAAAAAAATTTCTTTTCAGAACTACCTCCCCTTTATAAGAAATTGCTAGAATGTTAAGCACTCTAACAACCTCTATTTCTTTTGGTTCGCTTCCCGGTTCGCGCGCCGGTATGCGAACCGGAAGCGAACTCAAAAAACATTTTTTTTTTTTTAAAAAGAAGAGTAAGTAAACTGAGAGTAATGTTAAAAGAAAGACAGTTAGAGGGAGTAACACAGAGATACTGTTTAAAGAGGGACTGAGAACAGGAGTGGAAAGAGTAGAGTAAAAAAGTAATAGAAAAAGGAATGAGGGAAGTAGCAAAGGCAGGAAACTGAGGGTTAAAGAAATGAAGCAGTGGAACTAATAAAAGTTAAATGTAAAAGAGATGTAACAGAATGAGTACTAAACACTTAACTTATAATTATCGTTAACTTAGTCACGTGTTATTTTTATACTTTCAATCTGTGAATGAGAGAACAAAAATTTTAAAATTGATAGAAAGTAGTAAAAGATGAGTGAGCATGAGACAAGATGAGTACATATTAAAAATCACAATTCAAAGTACAGAATTAATTATACATATTAAATGGTTTATTTTTGCTGTTCTCAGAATATATCAAATTTCACTGAAAACAGTGAGTTGAAGGTATTCATCATATAACAGCGGGGAAAAAAAACACAATCAAAATGATTGTGTTTAAAAAACCCATATAATATAATCAATCAGAAATCAAAACTCCTCAAAAGTAACTTACTTTCCATGATGTCAAAGAATGTCCTATGAACAGCTTATACTCTGTTGTGCTGGTATTATTTTCTGCCCGCCACTTTCTGAAAGATAAGCTCTATCGTTTTAAGAAAAATTAGACATACAAAGCAATTCAAAACAGCACACTAAATTACAGCAACACCTAGAATCATTATAATCCAGTTACCTACCCTAAATTCTCACTTCTGAAAACAAGTCAAAAGGAAAGATTGCTTCATAGTCAAATTCTAATCATTGCCGAAAGACCAGCCTTTTTTACATTTCGAATAAGCTATGTAATATCTTGAAGTTGTTAAAGGACCATCATGTCATATAATAGCTGCAGTTACAAATGTTCTTCCTGAAATCGACGACTGTGCAGCCAAAACATTTTTAATTAGACTTGACAACTTATTTACATCCGGTTTATATAGTTGGAATTGTAAAATGGCATTTCACCGATAAGGTGTCGCAGGGTTTCCGTTCTCTCACAGAACTGTGCACAGAGACCTAGAACCTGGGTGAGTTAGGGTGAGGAAACAAGAGAGGTCGCTGTACTGTTCCTAATGGGGAGTGTCTATCTGGCATGACCGCAGATGTTAGAGTAACATCCTGGGGCATCCATTTTGTTGGATGGAATGGCCTCACACACCCCGAAGGATGTCATGCTTCATCATCGGCAGTTGCTCCTCGTCGGGGAGGCGGTGCAATCCCCGACGGGCTCACCTCAAAGAGGGGCTCTTTAGCGGAGATCTTTTTCCAACTGCCTTTTGGTGAGTGGGGGTGTGTGGACCGGACTAGAAGTGGTGGTGTTTGGGATATTAAAATGTAGCAAGGGGTACCTGAATTCTATTTATTCTGGGGGTCCCCTGGTTACAGTTAAAAAGGGGGTTAGGCTCACTAGGTGGTCAGCAGGTTAGGTCAAGTGACCCTAGTTGAGGCTAAAGGTGATGGGGGTCGACATGTTTCACGCTATGGGTCTATTCACCCGCGATTCATCAGGACCGTGTAAGAGTGCAGTGGCACACATGCAAGTGTCACGTGTGTCTTGTGTTACCTCTGTGGGAACTCCTATGCCTAAGGGTTGAGGACTATCTGCCACATGAGGGGTCGGCGGGATTAGACATCGGGGGAGAGCCCAAGGAGTATACTCTATCCGTCCGTGTCCATGTAGTGTGACCTACCCTTCTCCGCCGAGCTCGAGTAGAACGCGCACCCTAATTAGCATATTATATTATATCTAAGAAGGTCTCATCTGGGTTCTTAGCAGGGCGGACCCATACCTCTAATTCTCAGTAGAAGGAGATCACATCAACCGCTACCAGCTCTCAGCATGCGAAGCATCAAGTGTGTTGATTCATTCCCTGTAACTGTATCTTAAACCCACGTAGAGCCAGAATTTGGCACAAACATTATTTGTGTTATGACTAACGTGGTGCGAGGATCAGGCCTACAGCAACCTTGTGTTAGGTTATTCTGAGAGTGTGCAGTTCTCAGTGTGCAGACAGTTGTACCAAGTGTACCAAGCACGACTGATATCAGTGCAATAACATATTATTCTCAAATAAACACATCTTTCGTCTAGGTTAAAAGCTGCAATAACAATTAGGTGTCGTGTGCAAAACCGAAGCAGAAAGAAAATATGGCGTTTAAACATTTAATAAGCACATGCTAACTTAACACAATATATAGAAACGTAGTAACCATATGACACCCCCCCAATGATCCGAGGACGGTTAAAAAGAAAAATATAAGCCAATACTCTATGAGAGGCAAGACATGAAAGCAGAGTTCAATGATATTGAGCCAAGCTAAATGTATGTAAATGTATGTAAAATTTAAAAACACAAAAATGTATGTATGAATGCCTATAGTGGCCACACAAAATATAAAAAGTCGAACTTGAGGCCTAATTTCAATTAACAGGCCTAGAACATATGAAAAAATCGAATGTTCGTATTGAAAAAGGCACCATTCAGAATTACTAAAAAGTCACGTGCCAGATGGAAGTATTCAGAGTCATTCCTCGTTGAATGAATATGCAAAATAGGTAGCTACAGCTTCCAACAAGAAATCACTGCCATCATCCGAAAACAGTTCAGCCATCCAATTAAGCAATGGGAAAGAACATACGTGCTCCTCCAACACTGATTCCTCTAGCAACATCGGAGGACAACTCAGTGGGTTCTCGAGAACGCTCTGTGCCAGAAAGTCATGCGCCGCTGCGAATATGTCCCACTGACCCATTAGTCCATGCATCGCTGCCACAGCCATAACCCTTTCGCCAGAACAGACCAACTCGTGAGCCACTACGGGGTACATCAGCTGATCAAAGTTGACGTCAGGAGAAGTCGGTAAACAGAGACACAAATCAATGGCCCAGTCAAAATCACAGCTCAGGCAATGAAACACAGGCTGGACACAGTTAAAATAGGAAAATCTGAAGGATAATCCAAAAGCCGTGCTCAATGTCGCAAGCGGCAAGGATCCATAGTAATTAAGCATCCGGTTGCGAAACTGCATCAGTAGGGGCTGTGCGTTTCCTTGCGCATGATGGGCATCCATGTTTTATAAAATAAAATATCACCAGAACGCCTGCAGCCAAAGCCAGCAAAACAGGAAATCCGCCAAACAGGCTAGCAAATATAGAATGAAAGAACGCAGGGATAATACCAAATACTTTTTCAAATGTAGTCACGAGACCACTGCTAACCATTTTAAAAAAATGAGCCAGGCCCGTTGTGGAGGAGGCATTAAAGATCTGATGAACCAGCTCGCAAAAATGAAACGGCAAATCAGTACTTAAAAGTGCTTGTACTTCTGTGCGTGTGTTTGCTATGTGAAGGACATAAGTTTCGCGTGCAGAGCTCAGGGCCACCTGTTTTTGAGACAAAAGGGCTCTTATACGGCCTAAACCATTGAACTCAGCTCTCAAGGTTGGTATCCTCGGCCAAATTAAAACTTCTGAAATCCCATGCGTGGGTGGATACAACACATTCTTGCAGCAAACCACCCTCTCTGACACGGTAACCACATATGCGATACCGGCCTCTAACCCACAACAAAATTCGTTATTCAAAAGTAAATAACTACCGTTGGACAACAGAGTGAACGTGGGAACTATTGCAGGAACTGGTGTCCCTTTCAAAACACAGGCCAAATTAGGTTTGTCCTGATTACAAGAACCATGCAACTGGATGTGTCTGCATATTAGTGAGCGGTCAGGCGACTGTGTACATTCTTCACCATTCAGATTCACTTCATTTCCCTCCTTAAGGCATCTGTAAGTGTATGGTAAAGACCATGTCTCATGGAGGAAAGCGCTGCCTAATGGTTCATATCGCCCAATGGCTATATATTTCATACAATTTGTAAATTTATACAATGCAAAAGGTAATGTTATAAAACCATGAATAAGCCATGTCGCAGCAGTCACTTCAGCCACAGAAAATGGCAGGGATTCTAATTTTTCAATATGTAACATAGAAAATGTTGCATCTCTCATTGATAACATGCGCTGTTTTTCAGTCAGATTAAACGGGGCAAATAATGATGAGACGTTCATAAAAGTCCATGGCACTCGACCAGACGTAAGAGTCTGTAGTGTCCACGCAAATTGCATCACAGAACGCAATTGATTTTGACCATGATATAACACGGACACCTCATCATGTACAATGTCAACAACAGAAGACACAATATTGTTTAACGTGTAAATTCGGGAAGAAAGCGTGTTAATGCTGTTATCAACAACTGCAAGCACCTTCTCTAAATTTGCTTGATCAATAGTTCTCAGGCGTTTAGCAGCCTCAACCTGGGTAACTTTCCAAATTTCATTGTAAATCGCATACAGCCATCGTTTAGATCTACCTTTAGCTGGGCCTTTTATAAAATCGTTCAAATCCACATTATCATTTAATAGAGACAGATGTATTTTAACTGCAGCTAAAGTGGAATGTTGTAACCAATTCTGACACAGCTTCCCCACAGAATAAGTCGTGACAGTATAGTCTTCTTCAAAACGGGGATCGAGTCTGACTTTCGTGAACCCCTTAGCCAAACCCAGAAAACGGCGTTGGCAAGAATCAGCACTTTTATGCCACATCAGCCAACCGTTCGAATCCAAACTGGATATGTTAAAGGACGAATTGTGTATAAGAGTTTGCAACTCATGAATGGACAAATCAGTAAAATTACCCCAACCTGTATTTTCCTCCAAATCTGGGATGGTCGGTGTATTCAATTTTTTAGAAGTAGCCAATCCAAAGCATGTTGTTTGGAAAATGGATGAATTTAAAAACAACATGTGATTCGGGATGAGACATGCACGGTGCAAAGCCTCACTGCCTTGTACCTGCCAATCTTTGGTACCCCAAATCGATTTAAGGTCAATTGTTCCTTTCCAAAACTCGTAGCCATCTACAGCCAACCTGTCTAGAAAGGACTTCGAATACAGCAATTTTGTATCGGTAAGTCTAACTTTGGGCATGGACTTTTGTGTCATTTTAAAATAAAATGACTCGGGATTAGATTGATTAAAGTCTGTAAAATAGGTGTATTTTTTCAGAAACGTATTGGAACTGCCCCCAAATGGAGTAGGGCAATGTTCCCATTGTGTATAATTTACAGCAACCCTCCTGGAGTTTGTTTTATGTAAAAAATGATTACCATAGTGTTGAAAACAAAACAAATCACCATAATTAATAGAATCCGTGTACAGATCCTCAGCATCGAAGGCAGCATAATACTTTAAATCAGAGAATAATGCTTCTACGGCCTGAATATCCCAATCATCAGAGCGTATATTCTGTTTAATTACATCTCCCATGTTTACTCTAAGCACATTTGGAACATTAATCACTTCAGTAGGTCCATGTATCTGAAACCTAACCGCATCCCACACAATCCCATCAAGGACAGGCCAAGCAGTAATGTTAACTGTATTTAAGTTTCGTTTCAGTCTGTGCGCAGAATGTGAAGAGGAAAGAGGGGCCAATGTTCCATTAAGGTACCGAACTCCTGTTCTTTCTTTAACGTAGTGACCATCAATCAGGCGGAAAAAATAAAACACAAAACCAATTGACATAAAAAGATAGAATGAAAATAGAATCAACCAAATGTATGTCCAAGGCGGAATTAAAAAATGTTTTTTGAACAACGTGGCATATCTTGCAATGTTTGTGGGTTTCTTTGAAGTTTCCGAAACAGAGTCAAAAGAGAATCTGGACTGGCCTGCCAAACGGGTCTGTAAATCAGGCACCGATAAATCAGCAGGATAAGTGTAGTTTAGCTCATCAATGTTAGTATCAGGAATAGTATTTAATAAAGGACTGGAAATGGCAGGCATCTCGAGGGACACCTCCTGTTCTGCACCAGATGCAATAGCCAGCACAGAGTGCCTCACCATGGAAGGACAGGATACAGCCGGTGTCATGCTATGAAGAATCGGCCACCCTGTGTGTCTTGACATTGTCAATAGAAATAAATCTGTTTTCCTTACGACCTGGAAGTGGTGGTAAAATGACTGTTCTTGTGCCCTTCACTCCAAGAACTCGAACCGGTGCTCGATATGAGGGACCAAACTCTTTCTTGTTATCGATCTTCTCTCGAACCAGTTCTCCAACTTGGGGTAGCCAGCCAACTACCGGGATCTGCAGCGCATCATCCGATGTGGAGGGCAAATGTTCCTTTGCAAGACTGTCTCTGGTCTTTTGTAGATTCTGTAAAACATTGCAATGTTCATCTACGTCAAAGGCCGTGGCCTGGGCCTTGCTGTCTAGCCCATCGAGGTCAGGTACATACATCTTGGAACCAAAGAGCATTTCGTATGGGGTCCGCCCACCCAGAGACCTTCTAGGGAGATTATTAAGCGCACGCTGCACGCCTATAAGGTGGGCTAACCAGTTTCTGCCAGTGCCTATAACTCGAGCTGTCAAAGATTGCTTTAAGTCGCGGTTCATTCGTTCAACTACACTATTACCCTCAGGTCTGTAGGGACTCGAAAATTTGACTTGCACACCCATCGAAACCATAGCATCCTTATACGCCTTAGAGGCAAATGCCGGACCCTGATCCGAATGGAAGGTACCACAGGCAAAAATTCCCACAAAGACTCGCAAATCCTTAATGACAGTACGTGAATCAGCGCTCCGATGCGGCCATACCCACACAAAGCGTGTGCATGAATCAACTGCTACTAAGATGTACTTATATGCAGTATCAGAAGAAAATGGACCGCAGTGATCCAAATAAACACATCCAAGTGGTTTATTCGAGATGTACAACTGTGTCTGAGGCGGACGCGCAGCAGTTGAAGGTTTAATCTGCTGGCAAATGTCACATTGAAGAACATATTCACGCGTCTGTTTGTACAGTCCCCGCCACCAGAATCTCTGTTGTAGCTGAGTTACAGTGGCCGAGACGCCCGCATGCGCAGACGCCACTCCTTCATGAGCCGCTGTAATCAAAGCAGCCCTGCGATCCGAGTTGGGAACTAAACGTTCGCCAACTTCAGGGATTTTCACATAAGGAACCTTATCGGGACTTATGTGGTATGTGTATTTAGAAGGGAACCCCGCAGGATATTTACTTCCCTTCTGTGTTGCAGCAACTGCTGCCAAGATGTCATCATCAATTTTGCTTTTGGACCTCGTGACTGCTGCAACTAGGTATTTCGATACCGCTGACTTCGCTGCTTCATCAGCAAGCGAGTTGCCAACAGCGTGGACCCCCACGCGCTGATGACCGAGAGTATGAATTACAAAGACAAGTGGCAGCTTCTCTTTAAGTTCCGCCACTCGTACCCAGATCGTCTTGTGTTTTATTGTGCTACATTTGGAGTCACGAAATTCATTCTGAATCCAAAAGAACAAGTTTTCATTGTAAGACTGGACACAGTAGTAAGAGTCACTTACTATTAAAGTCGTCACACTAGGATCTGCGTACTCTAATGCAAGCATCAGAGCACGAAGCTCTGCTAATTGTGCGGTGCAGTCCCCAAGTTTCTGCGTGTGCACGACACTGGACTCGAACTCATCGTTCACCATGGCACCGACCACAATGGCGCAAGCGGAAACGTAGGCATGTTTAGAGCCATGCGCAACCTGCGCCGAACCATCAGTGTAAATGATGCAATGGAAATCCTCCAACGGCCGCATTGCTAAAGGAGCAGGATGAACAAATTCATACTGTAAATACTCCTGCGACCGTAACGTGGCGTCAAAAATGAACGTGACATCCTGGGACGTCAAGGATGCCGCCCATTGAATCCACCGAGGGTGCAAAGCTTTGGAATTAGGTACACTGGCTTTCGTAACCGCCTCTAAGGCTGGACACGGGGTAACAACCAACATGCGTTTTCCTTGTGACAGGGCACGTTCTTTAAGGATAGCCATCTGCACAGCCGTTAAAACTTTCTCTACAGTGGAAAATCGCAGTTCAGCCGAAGTGTACAAGTGTGACTTGTAAGCAATAGGTACCGTATCTCCTTCATTAAAAGTCAGGTACGTGAAACCCACCGCCCCAGGGATTATCCTTATCACCAGGTTGGTCTGATTATCACGAGTCTGTAAGTATTCAGAAGCGAGCAAATCAGCCTGCAAAGACTGCAGAATGGCCGAATGCTCAGGCAGCCAGCATGATTTGGAAAAAGATGGTTGTATCAAAGCATACAAAGGCTTGACACGCTGGGCATATTCCGGAATGTATGTTCTCCCGAAATTCAAAAATCCCAGCAAAGACTGTAATTTTTTCAGTGTTGTCGGAGATCGCAATTGTGTGCATTTCTCCAGGAAGTGAGGTGCTAAACCCTTTCCTTCGTTGTTAAGCTCGTAACCTAGAAACAACACTGTGTACTCTGCAATGTGAGATTTTGCAAAGTTAAACTTGTAACCAACGTCTGCAAAGTTACAAATTATGCTATTTACTCGACACAGATGCTCCCAAAGATCGTCGTCTGTGAGATAAATGTCATCCACATACGAACAAGCAACTGGGTCGAAGCTCTCCAAAAGAGAGACAATGCGGGCGGAGAATACTCCAGGACTGTTTTTATAGCCCATTGGAAGACGCCGAAACATTTTTTGCACACCGCCGCATGTAAAACTGGTCCATTGGGAACTTAGACCGTCTAATCTATGGGCATAAAAACCATTGGAAATGTCAAGCGTGGTTTTGAACCGTTTACGCTCAAGACTATTCACTAACGCAGAGCCATGAGTATTCTGTACTGCGCAGTTACGGCAATGCGAGTTCAAATGCCTATAATCCAAAACCAAACGATATGAGCCGTCCGGCTTGTTCACAGTAAAAAGGGGGTTATTCATCGGTGACACACATGTTTCAATTACACCTTGATATTCCAATTGTTCAAGGATAGCTGCGACAGAAGCCTTCGCTTCACGCCGTATGGGATATTGAGGTTGAGGCTGTGGCTGTGACCGTAAAGGAATCTCGTGGCACGGTGACAATTTATCCCAGCCACACTGATTACGGTACACAGCCGGCGCAAGCGCCAGAGCCCACTCTTCTGCAAAATGCAGCGCTTCCACTCTCGGTACAGTGTGCGCGAAACTGGGTAGGATTACCTCCTCCCCTCGCGGAGCTGTGAGAACAAAAGGCGGGGGCCAGTCAGCCTCCGAAAGCAAAATGTCATATGTAGACGAGAGATTTTTCCAAAATACCCCTTTTACAGTACGCTGCATGTCACCTTCAATTAACAGGACAATTTCAAAAAGTCGTTCAGGGGGAGCAACATGCGTATCAGCAGTTTCAATCACAACATAAGAATCAGTCGCTGTCACCTTCAACAGTGGACGGAGGGCCTCTCTCACTATGGTAATCTCTGCTGCGCTGTCCAGCAAGGTCAGAGCCCACGTCAGATTCCGAAGCCGCGTTCTCACTATCTGGGGCATAACGATGCGCGGTCAGGGCAGCGACTTTCTTCGTGGCAAACTGTGGTCTCTTGGGCGTAGAGCCTTCCTGCTGCTCTCCACCGTTGCACGGGCGGGGCTGACCACGTCCTTGCTGGCCACCCCGGCCCCTGCCGCCCCCTCCACCACCGGTTGACGGTGCCGATGAGTCCTGAAAGGAACGAGGAGAGCGTTGGTCAGAAGCCTGAAACCTTTCAGGCGATTTAATCATCGCGCGGTCGCGCAAATCATAAACACGATCCGACTGCGCAGGCAACGGAGACGCAGGAACAGAAACCTGTGTTTGTTGTTGCTGTTGCTTACCCTGATTCTGCTTTTTAGGCCAATTTTGCTTTTTGGACTTTTGTTGACCACTAGTTTCCGATGTCTGACCCTGGGGCTGTTTCTTCTCCTTATCCGGAGAAGCTTTAACCCCCTTCGCATTGCGGCCAACCATTTTGTAAGCAGTCACAATAATCTTTGCCAACTGTCGGGGTCGGTCGGCCTCTTGAACCAACGCCAACGCGTTAGCCACCTGAAAGTTCACTGCATCCCCCTTGACATTCGCAAGGATCAGATCGCAAACCACTTCAAATGAGCCACACAGGCGCATGCCCAATTCAACAGCCGCCTCTGGTCCGTGTTCGTCTTGAACCCGTTTAAGGACCCCACCTAGATTGGTCACAGACGGGGAGCCATAGCACCTCGAATAGACCGCCGCAAAAGTTTTTCCCCAGGTTTCACAGTCAGCAAGGTCAGGAGCCAGATCCTTCGGCAAACTTAGTGTAAGAATCCGGTGTTTATCACCCGGACTCGTATTGGGAAACACAGCTTCCAGCTGGCCGAATTTCTCAGCAAGCCAGAAAGGAAAATCATCCTTTTCTTGGGGCTTCTTACCCATCACGGAATTAACAATGACCGGATTGATTTTCAGACCAGCATGTTCTGCACAAAGCTGTGCGCACCTAGGGGCCGCGTCCTGAACATTACGGCTAGTGTAATGAACAAGTGCTCTAATCACTTCCACTGCGACTTCATGAAGCCGCCGCAGTTCTCCCACGTTACAAGTGGCACGTCGGGGGTGAGGAGTAAACCCAGCCAAAGCGGGCCACGGAGTGCCCGGAATGGACAATGGACCTAACCTCGGAGCGGTTAAAGCGTGCGGTAGGGCGCCACCAAACCAAACTCCATGCTGCCAAGCGTCAATAGGAACTTCCAGTGCTCTGTACGGAGCGTACGCAACCGGTACATCTGAAGCAGCGTACGAGTGGAACACACCAGAATTAGCGTCCACCGGCGGAAATGTCACCCACGAATAAAACAGTTCGTAAGGGTAAGCATGTTCCGCACTCACCACTAGAATCACAGCCAAGCCCTCTAGAGGAACATCATACATCCGCAAATGGTCACGCACCGCAATGCGACTATGCTGCGGGATGTCCACGGCTTGAGCCATGTTAGCACAGGAACTAGAAAAAACAAATAATACTTAGTAGCACAACTGGGTAGTAATCCAAAGAAACCGTTTTAGATAGATTCAAGCTTGAATAAAACCTATTTCAAAAATAGGTAGGTTTTTCCGACACTGCCGTTTTCCGGAAACGGGAATGTAGGCGTTAAGGTTTGAATGATATACTACTCGAGTGTCATGATATAAGGCCAATCAACATTGGGCGCCATGACACTCGAGTAGTTGGGCGCCATGTCGCAGGGTTTCCTTTCTCTCACAGAACTGTGCACAGAGACCTAGAACCTGGGTGAGTTAGGGTGACCCACAACTCACCTTTGTTTCAGAAATCCCCTTACCAAGCTAGCTACAGTGTCGCATCGGTAGTAAATACTTCCCAATGCCTTAGACAATCCAGAACATGAACTTAGAATACCTCAGGTATCGTGGAACACATGAACACTCTTTCGTTATATTATCATTACAAACCGAAACTGGGAGGCAGAGAACACACGTGCAAGTTTGAAATGTTTATTTTTCAATGCAACATTCTCAAACGCAGTATCTTATATAATATCAACATACATATTATAAAAATCAGAGTTAGCAGCATAGTCACTAATCCATAATAAGCAAAAGGTGATAGCATGTTATGATGCAGAGATCTATAGAATTCTGTATCACCTATATTTCGCGCACCCTAATTAGCATATTATATTATATCTAAGAAGGTCTCATCTGGGTTCTTAGCAGGGCGGACCCATACCTCTAATTCTCAGTAGAAGGAGATCACATCAACCGCTACCAGCTCTCAGCATGCGAAGCATCAAGTGTGTTGATTCATTCCCTGTAACTGTATCTTAAACCCACGTAGAGCCAGAATGTGGCACAAACATTATTTGTGTTATGACTAACGTGGTGCGAGGATCAGGCCTACAGCAACCTTGTGTTAGGTTATTCTGAGAGTGTGCAGTTCTCAGTGTGCAGACAGTTGTACCAAGTGTACCAAGCACGACTGATATCAGTGCAATAACATATTATTCTCAAATAAACACATCTTTCGTCTAGGTTAAAAGCTGCAATAACAATTAGGTGTCGTGTGCAAAACCGAAGCAGAAAGAAAATATGGCGTTTAAACATTTAATAAGCACATGCTAACTTAACACAATATATAGAAACGTAGTAACCATATGACAAAGGTTTTATAAATAATGTAGACAGCATTACAGACTTACATCACCTCTACTCCTTCTTTTGATCTGCTGCTTGAATTAGCTTATTAAAAAAAACTATTTTTGCTCTGTGCTACACTTATCCACAAGGCTATATAGTGTAGGAGCTATTAGAACCTCTTGAAATTCCTCAGAACAAATCCCGAGATTCCTTTCCTAAAATTTTGGTTGTAAGAACACCAGGTAAGATTTTTGAAGGTGAAAAGGCAATCTTTTTTTGAAAGTTAAAGCAGAATCATTGCAGAATGACCAGCCATTTCCAGACTTCAAATAAGTTGTGTAATGTCCTGATGTTGTTGAAGGACCCTCATGATATATAATTGCTGCAGTTAGGAAAGTCTTTCCTGATATTGACAACTGAGAAGCCACAAAATTTTTAATTAAAGTTGTCAATTTTGTTCCATCAGGCCTACATCGTTGGAACATTAAAATGACATACTGGCCATATCTTCGTATAAATAATGTGGACAGCATTGCAGATTTACATTGGCTACGCTCCATGTTTTGATCGGCTGCTTTTACTAGCTTATTAAAGGATACTGATTTAGTGTCTGGCAAAGTTAAATATATAAATCTTTCTGAGTCTACACTAGTAATACTTGATAACGTACAATTCTCGCAGTCATGCTGCCATTGATAAGAAAGGCCAAACAGATGATCTACATCTACACCTTCATCTTGCAATACATTAAGCATATACATTAAAAACTCCTGACAATCTTGCTGAATATTTTGAGAGAATTGTGTTTGACCTGAACATTTGTCTAACAGATTTCGAATTTCAGACACACTTTCTACTCTTGTTCTATCAGCACTACATTTCTCTAACACAGAATTCAACAAACAGCAAAAACTTTGATCCGTATTGATCACAATCTGTTCTTTTAAAGTTTCTAGAGAAAATACAACATTACCCACTACATTAGCATAGCAGTTCACACCAGAAATATTTTCAAATTGAAAACCAACAACATCTTCAACAGAATTCATTTTCTTTTTGCTTACAATTTTGGGTTCATCAACTTTTGGTCTTTTTGCTACAACCTCCCTACTATTAGTGACATTTCTTCGTTTCCGGCCTACCACACGTTTCTCAAACAAAGGATATTGAGGCAAATGTGGCGCATACTCTCTTCTTAACCTATTGTATTCCATAACACAATCTAGATCCGCACAAATGTTTGTGACATCACACTCAATCAAGTACAAACCCGATAAAGTTCTGACTCGTGACAATGCTACATAAGCCATACCCTCCTTGAACACAGAACTGCCAATATTCACCAAAGCACTGTCTACACTTAAGCCTTGTGATTTATGGACTGTCACTGCATATGCCAAGCAAACAGGAAATTGCTTACGGCGAACATATAAGTCTTTTACAAGCAAAAACCTAGCTGTGCAACGACCAATTAGCTGTACTTCCTCAATGCCATCAAATTTAATTTTTAAAAATTCAATTCCATCCCTATTTCTGTATTTCTCAAAATCAACAACATTACCCATTGATCCATTTACCAGACCTCTTTCAACATGTAAATTCCTTCTCAAAATGATAAGGCAATTTAAGCACACATTCAGAGTCTTTTCAAAACCAGCAGTTTTAGATATAGTCTTCTCTAATGAATCCAATTTAGATTTCAAATTCTCAGACAAAACAATTGTTGCACTCATATGCTCTATTCTGTCAATAGCTTCCAGTTTCACAATCTCTTGGTTCTCTAAATTTAACATTTTGTTGTTGAAGATGGAACATTCTGCAAGAGTTGGCATCAAACATATTCCAGATTTCTTCTCAGTAATTTTATGAAAAATATTCTCTGGCAGAACGTCTTCTTCTGGAAACAAATTTGACAGTAATCGTGCATATAAAGCTTCTTTCCCACACTCAGTCACTTTCCCGATTCTAACATCTTGTAGAATATTATTGTAATCTTCATCCTTCGCCTGACGCATATTTTCACGAAGCTCAGCATAACTGAAGTTTAACCATATGTTAACGTTGGCAATGCTCCCTAGGCACTTCCTGGTATCTTCATGCGTATGCAGTTTAAACACTGGTTGTCCTTTCACTTGTGTCAGCTGCAGAAGATCACCGAAAACAATGATGTGTTTGCCACCAAATAACACATCATACTCTGTTTTAAGAACTTCCTGCATTCTCAAATGCACAAAGGCAAGCATGACATTGGAAACCATGCTTACTTCGTCAATGATAAGAAGTTTCATCTTCTTCAGGACTCTAGATACTTCACAACAAGCATCTCCCGATAACTTGTGATATTGTAATTTGTTATCATGCTCCACTGGCAGCATCAGTAGCCGATGCAAAGTAATACCTTTAATGTTATGTGCTGCCAGACCAGTTGGAGCGGTGACAACACAAGACAGCGATGATTCAGTCCTTTTCTGCAAATAACATGAAATTGCTTTAATGAGGAAACTTTTTCCAGTTCCTGCTTCTCCACTCACGTACAATCGGATAGGCTTCAACGACGTACATGAGCACTGTTTCTTCTCATGACTTAATCCATGATCAATTTGGTTGGTAACTTTGTCATATATTTTCCTCTGCTCAACGTTAAGTTGTCTTTCTAAATCTTCTAAGTTAACCACATCCTCCTGAGCATGTGCCATGGCTCTTTCCACTTCGATCATGGCAGTGGCAGCTTCATTTTCAATAACTGGTCCTCCTAGTGGATCCTGACTCAATGAAACAGAACTCTGACTGTCCTGAGAACTGTCTCTAGCAATCTCGGCTGCTATTGTTGCTTCCTGCTCGATTTCTGAATTCAACATTTCTAGATATTTTGAGAAAACAGGACATTCTATGGACTCCTTGGCTGCATTGAAAGAGTCTTCGTAACAGAGGAAATCTCCAAGCAGTTCCTCTTCTGCACGCCAAGGCTTGAAAAGTTGCAAACGAGCTAAATAGAAAAACTCTTTTCTTTCTGGAGATTCACAATCCAATTTTCGATGATTTACCAATAGACATTTTTTTTGCTTGACCAGACATCCCTCACTTCCAATTACAGCATACACTCCTTTATCGATATCTTCTGTGATGTTCCTCTTGAAAATGTAATTTTGTAGAACCTCATGCAGACAAACATTCTCCAAGTGACTGCTTCTATTTGGATAATATGTATCCAACATGTTGGTCTTCAAAATATCTGTACTGCTTAGCTCCTTCTCCGCCAAATACTCAATTTCCCGTACAGGTTTGAGAACTCGATTACGCGTTGCAGCAAGACCAAGACTTGCCCAAATGATACTCCTAGATTTGGCATAGAGACTTGCTGAAGATAACCGATCAGAACATTCATAAGCTCCGATTTCTCGATGCGACAACATCTTCAGACTGAAACTGTACAACTTCTTACTGAGGCTCTTTTCATGGGAAATGTCCTCCCACATATCCTTGAGTTCTGTCTTTTCTTTTTTTTGTGATGTAAGACGTCACATACCGAGCCACAGCCATACAGTTGTCAGCCACAAACTGTATATCCATGTTAGCATATTACATGGACAAAATCACTGGGTTGTAGTCATTGATGTTCTTGGACTCTTCGTTTCTCTTCAAATTGTATGTATTTTTGTGTGATTTCCTTGTCACATTAAGTCACAGCAAAGACATCAAATTGTTCACTCTTCCTTTATCACCAATCGTGGAAATCCAAAACGACATTTTGTACAGTACTTGTTCTTGTTTCTGAATTTACGACGACAGTACTTTCCACAACGATGGCTTTGAAACCGTAAAACTTGTTCTCTTAGACTTTTGTCTTCCTTTGTCTTTGGAACAGCACATGTAGAATACTGTTCTATGAAATTCATCACTAAGTCATCCGGATCTGTTCCAAATTTGGGTGCATCTTTGATCCATAGCAGCATATGTATATGAGGAGCACCTCGTGCTTGATACTCCTTTCTCCAGAAGAAATCCAACACCTCTCCAAGAGGTGGATTTTTCTTGTTCGTGATGAAAGACATCATAGCTTCAAATCTATGATTGAAGTACCTGCATACATTCACTGGATCCAAAGAGCACAGTTCTCTGGGTGTCTTTTATTCAATATTTTCAATGTTTCCATTTGCCTCTCGTAGAAATTCAAGTAAGTCTTCCCAGCCATACTCAGCACAGCTGAGAGTGAGGAACCATGTGGGAGTTCCTAAGTTCCTCAGCATACATTTTAAGTCACCATGACGACGGTACCAATACTCATTAGTACCACGCTGACATGCCATCAGATTAATCAGGTGAGAATCCAAAATACTGTCTAGCACATTGACTTTATCCATAAAGTCCCTTGCTGAGATATTTCGCAGTTGTAAACCACTTATCAGGATGTGGTTCACTGCATAAGACAGTCCCGACAGATCACTTTCAAACAGTACGAAACCTAGGATCTTCTGCATACAATCGTAAAGTCCGGTATTCAGAAGCAGGAATTTGATCAGGTCGCTCATCATATCGTCCTCCTCAACCTGTGGGAAATAACTGTGGAAAACACTGAGCTTTCAAACTTTCCTCCAAACACTAATGGGACTCCATTTGGCTTGTTTCATTTGAAACAACTCAATAGCATTCCCCATTACTGCCTTAGAATGCAAAGGATGAACACTATAATGTTTTTATATTTCTTCATTTTTAGAGGCTTCTACTTTCTCAATTTGTCCAGCACACAAATTGCTGTCTTATTCTTCACTTACTTCCTCTTCTGCTACACATACATTCTTGTAGTACTCATTGTTTTTTATCAAATACAATGTTGCCTTTTTGACTTTCCTAACATCCACTAAATCTTGCCAGATTTTCTTACTCTTTGTCGGAACACCATTAACTAGGATAACCAGAGGTTCCTCTTCCACTTTCTCTACTCCAATTGTATGAATGTTTTTCTTCAAATCTAAAGGCAAATAAACAACTCTTCCCTTTAATCCTCTCTGTAAATCTGATGGAGGCAATTTCCCTGTCTTTGGCTCCATTCGTACAATAGCCTGAAAGTGATGCACACTTTGAATCAAAATAGATTCATAAGTATTTAAATCCTTCAATTCAGAAGGAATGTCAACCAATTCCAGATTATTATCAACTGCTCTAGCAGGCATCCGGTATTGGTTTAATTTGTTAAAACAATAAGTACACATACGTTGGTCTGATCCCAAATCAAAACAATTTTCTACCATCAAGTATGTAGCAAAATCCTTCCATTCACTATTGTTTTCCATTTCACTTTTTGCATATAAATCCACTAACTTAGTCTGATTCTTATAATAAGTCCGTCGACAACACACACAAGTGAAATTAGGCCTCTCACTTGATTTCACCTGAAAGATGGAAATTTCTTTGTGAAACTTATCTATATTATAAATCTGTACACTGTCTTCCACATTACCTTCTTCTACTCGGTCAATTTCAACATTGTTCTCTTTACTAGCAAAGTAACAGAACTCAATTTCTTCACAAGTATTTTTCACATGTTGTTCTGAACCATGCAAAAGAGCACTGCTCAATTGTTTAAGCATAATTGCTGGACTCTTAGCATAATACAACATTCTCACTAATTTCCTCACTTTATTATGATGCACTGCTAGCATCCTGAAATGATGAAAAACACTCTGGCATACTCTTCTGGAAAGACAAGCCAGGGAATGCCTAGGCAAACCTGGTACTTCTCTCACTCTGCAAGGATGTAATTCTTGCAACAACTTCATTTTCTCTTTTAAACTTTTCTTATTAAATGTACGTACAAAATCACAAAACAAATTGATGGAATCCTGCCGCACACTACAAATGCTGCTACATTTCCAGGTGTAGACTGGTCCCTTAGGACGTCTTCCTAAAATCTCATCACCTAACACCTCTTCTGCATCTGCAGACACAAGTTTTTCTTTTTCAACCGGACAACCATCTTTTACCTCATATGCTCGACCACTGGTGTCAACTGCATGCACCAAATCATTGTCCTGAAAGTAACTCTCCTCATTGAAAAATGCCTCACAACTTGAACTATGCATCCATTCTCCTGAGAATACTTCACAAAAATTACTACGATTAACTACTCTCTTCCATCTACTATTTGATTTGAAATCAGAAATTACCTTGTTTAGTTTCCTAATTCTATTGATTACCAAAATAAATAACTTTCGCTTAATTTCAAAAGCCTGATTAATAATTTTCTCTACATTTTTCTTTTTCCTATAAAATGTCACTTTCTGTTGGCCTTTCTTAAAATTTTTTAACAAATTGACAATTATCCTGTTGCGGAACATTCGCCTATGAATGTCCCTGAATTGATTTTCCCTTCTACTGCCATGCACAGACTTATCTCCTGCTCTAGCAGAAACTTTTTTTACAGGCCTTTCCTTTTCCTTTAAATTGTCTCTCTTCTTTTGCACTAAAACATGTTCAATACTGTTTTTTTTTTGTCTGCAAATTATTTTTAAAAATGATTTTATTTTCTTACCCCGAGCTTTTTTGGCAACTTGATACGATTTCATATTACAGGACTGTTCCAAATCTTTACCAAGATGGAGTGTAAGTCGCTTTGCTTCTTTTAGTTTTTGCTGCCTTGAGGGCATTTTTAAAGTTTTCTAAAGATCTTCAGTTAAATCTGTGGAAAAATATTTAAAAAATTGATATTAACCACTATTACCAAACAGTAAACCAATAACAGTAGGCAAACAATTAACACACTAGATGTCAATTCCATCTACAGTAATTTAACAACATAGACAAAGGGGGCATATTTACAATGCACTTGCACCATGGGGGAAATGAGTTAAAATTCCAAGAACACATAGGGTCATATTTACAAGGACCTTGCACCAGGGGAAAGTGACTTAAAATTGCCAAGCAGACATGGGGGCGTATTTACCACACCCATGCACCAGAGGGAAGTTAATTAAAATTGCCAAGCACACATGAGAGCATATTTACAAGTCCATTGCACCAGAAAGAAGTGACTTGAAATGGCCAAGCACACATGAGGGTGTATTTACAACACCCTTGCACCTGGGGGAAATGACTTAAAATTACCAAGCAGACATGAGGGCATATTTACCACACCCATGCACCAGGAGGAAGTGAGTTAAAATTTCCAAGCACACATGAGGGCGTATTTAAAAGGCCCTTGCACCAGCAGGAAGTGACTTAAAATTGCCAAGCAGACATGACGGCGTATTTACCACACCCATGCACCAGGGAGAAGTGACTTAAAATTGCCAAGCAGACATGAAGGCAAATTTACCACACCCATGCACCAGGGGGAAGTGAGTTAAAATTGCCAAGCACACATGAGGACGTATTTACAAGGCCCTTGCACCAGAAAGAAGTGACTTGAAATGGCCAAGCACACATGAGGGTGTATTTACAAGACCCTTGCATCAGGGGGAAGTGACTTAAAATTACCAAGCACACATGAGGGCGTATTTACAAGGCCCTTGCACCACCATAAGGTGTGGCCTATGCAGAAGTATGCTGGATTGTCTGTCTGCCATGGTAAAACCAAGAAATATCTAGGAGCAAAAAGGCAGGTCTGGCAGTCACAAAAGTTTGTTTGAGGTGAGGCCTACTCAGCGTTGCAGATGAAATTTTGGCTTATTAAAGAGTACAGAAGACATAATACATGTGCAGGCCAACAGATGAAGTGAGTCATGTCCACTGCACACTTCAACAAAGACCAGACCTCCTCTGTCTCCCTGGACAGGCCTAAAACTCATCAGCACAATGTGATTAGTAATGTTAGGAAACACAGGTGATTTAATTGAAAAAGGTGCAAATATTTTTGCTCATTTCACAATCACATCACCTATGTTTCCTCAGCTTATGTATCTCATTGAACAGATATAGTCTAGCATATCCAAGAGTACGCAGAAGGTGAGGACTGTATGCAGCAGTGCAATGTACATAATTCTCATCCAATGACAATTACAGAAGCCTCAGCATATCCATGCCCCCTAAACAGTCCTAAATGTATATCATAATTATCATAGTGACTATGAAACTCTACCAGTACATATTGTGAAACCTAAATGACTTCAAGAAATGACTTTTTAAACCATCAAACAAGCAAATTATTTTCCCATATTCATGTTGAGAAATAAAATATTTATTTAAAAAAGCAAACCCCTTGTTGTCCTTCTCATAAATGTGAAAAGTATTTCTTTTAAAAAAAAAACGATTTTCTGGTCATAATTTCAAAACACAAAACAGCTCCTATGTACAAGCACACCCTAGCTGGCTTCCTTATTTTCTCCAAAAAGCATACTAATCTCCTTCTAAATTAAAGGAATCTTTTCTCACCTTAGCACGATTTTTAAACACATCATGTAAGGAAATTAGTCTCACTGATTCCCGGGAGAAGTACCTTAAAATTGTCTAGCACACATAGGGGCGTATTTACAAGGCACATGCACCAGGGGAAAATGACTTAAATTTGCAAAGCACTCAGGGGGGTGTATTTACAAGAACCTTGCACCACCTTTAAAGTCACTTTTAAAATGGGGAAAATGGCGTGAATGTGTCTCATAAGCCTTGTAAATATGCCCCCATGTTGACTATGTAACTCTTGCAAAACATATTGTGAAACCTAAATGACTTCAAGAAACGAGTTTTTAAACCAACAAACAAGCAAATAATTCTCCCATATTCATGTTGGGAAGTGAAATATTTATTTAAAAAAGCACACCCCATGTTATCGTTCTCATAAATGTAAAAAGCATGTCTTTTTCTTAAAAAATGATTTTCTGGTCATAATTTGAAAACACAGCACACCTCCTATGTACAAGCACACCCTGTCAGTACTAATACTTCACATTATCTATAATTATAATTTGTCAAAGAAGCAAAATCTTTTTGGAAAAATAATGAAAACACTTGACACAAAACAACATTTTAAATGTACAGCTAACTTCCTTATTTTCTCAATAAACTATACTACTCTCTATCTAAATTAAATGATTTTTTTCTTACCTTAGCAAATGCTTTTTGAATTTCAAAACAGTCTCAGAAACACACCAATTTTTCTTTACCAGAGCAAAAGGTATGCACTCCAGAGGCTGCAACCAACAAAGGCACTGAAATGCTGAAATTCCTCACACATATCTCTCATGTGACCCAATCAAAACTCTTCCCTCACTTTTTTCAAATCAACACCCTTCCCCCCTCTGCCCTTTCTGGCCTTTTTCCATAGCAACTACCTCCTGCCAGACCTCTCATGTTTACAAGTTCACCCAACAATGTTTCAAATGAACTCTGAACTCTCAGTACACCTGCTAATCCACTGCAATGTTTCTTAAAATCATGTTTTCTTAACCATTCAAATTACATGTTTCAAAGAACACATCCATGCACCCTAACTTTCTGTTTTCAGCAATGGAAATCCACCAATCACTGCTACTGAATCATTAGCACACATACTCCACATTTTTTTTACTTTACAAACTCCTACTGTTTCAACTGCCATTTCATTCCCACACTTCATCTGACTGCAGCAGAACCTCCTCTCACCATGTTTTATGTCTGGATTGTTGGACATAGTTACATTCACTGGGCTCACAGGTATGCTGAAAACAGAAATTTGCACAACCTCAATTTACAAAATGTGGAAATCAAATGGATTGGCCAAAGAGGATTGAGATGTCACCAATTGATACCATTGGTGAAAACCTTTTTACATTTGCCAAACCCTGACCTCATAATAGTGCACTATGGAGGAAATGATTTGGGCACTTTGACTGGGGTAGGTCTGGAAATGCTCTTAAAGGACACCTTTGAGCAATTAATGGCACTTTTCCCTCAAACTGCCTTGGTATATTCCAATATATAGAAAATTAGTGATTTGGAGAGGCACTCCTTGTTTTACAAATTCAAGAAATTACACACAAATTTATAAAATTAGTAAACCATGCGTGCTGTAGAGGAGGACGCACTGTCCATTTTGTGCGTCTGAAACCTAAACATGAAAGAATAAACAAGCGGAGCCGCTTGCCCCCTACGCACTGTTGCGTTACCCAAATTTGGATGCTGAAATATATCTGACTTCAAAAATTTCAAAAATTATCCACATTTATAATAAATTAGTGAAACCACACCATTTTATAGATTCAAAAAAAGAATGAATGTATTTGCACTATTATGTCAATCACTTTTTCAATGTCAAGTACATAACTTCATGAGAAAAACGAAGGATTCATAAATAAACAAAAACATATGTTTTTTAACAACACATCAATATCGATATTCATCATATAACAAGTTCATGCCCTGCCCAATGCATTTCGGGCCACTTGGCCCTTCTTCAGGGGCGATACCTGAAATGACATGAAAAACAAAAAGGCTCAATCACTCAAGTGTGAAAGGCAAATCAATCATCAAGTTCATAGGTTGCCACAATATTCTGTGTGGTTTGAAAGACTTTTGTGTACAAAAATATCCCTCTATCTGAATAAAGATGTAAAATGCACTCACTTGTATGTGAAAAGAAAGGTTGGCGCGATGAAATAACTTGACAAAAAAGGGAGTGTTTCGGAAATTCATACTGGAAAAACAAAACAAATAACCTAAATGAAAAATGTGAACATCTAAGATAGAGTGTCAAAAAACCACGTAATGCTCTGTCACTTACTAAAACTTCACGGGTCCAAATCTTTACTGAGCTAACTTCCAACTAGTGCACAACGTAACTGCAGCCGGTTATCCTACCGCTTCAGACCTTAAAACAAAGAATTCAAAACTACTCTTACAGCGTTGCCTTATTACATTCGCTGTTTAATTATGCACTTCTGTACAATGAAAGCCCGAAATACACACCTTACTGGCACTTTGCAGTGCAGCTAACCGTCAAATATTCTCTTTTTCACGCTCGCAACCATGCATCTTTTTAACCTGAAAAGACAAAGTTCTCCGCTTTAAAAACAAATCGCGTACGGGACTGAACAAAGTAACAAACGCGTGCGGCCCAATTTACCTGCTATCTGATACAATGTAGCCTTGTCCTATCCTTCTCCATACTCGCGTGAACACGCGCGTCTGATGTCAGTGAAAACAAATGCTATGCTGAATGCGACGGCCTTAATAAATGACGTGAAAGAGTGCCAGAACCATGAAAGACGGACTGGTATCCCAAGAAGTGAAAATAGACACAAGTGTGAGCGCCATGTTTATGTGGTGTAAGATGTTAAGAAAAAAACAAGAGTGATATATGCAGTACTGTATAACAAGCACCAAACAATATATTACAAGGAGATACATAAATTATTCTGATACAAGTGCAGTCCTCCAGCGTACTGGTCTGTGCAATCATCAAAGAAAACAAATTAGATCTACTCGATCATTGATCCCTTTGGGATCTTGTGTCTGAAGTTTTTTTATCCAGAAAATTTCTCTTTGTAAAAGAGTTTTTGTGAGACTTTTGCCGGGTGATGGAACTACCACCTCCAAAACCTGAAATTTCAACTGTGCAATGGTGTGTCTATTCTTGTCCCAATGTACCGCTAAACTGCTGTTGATGTTCTTGTTACGAATTGTACTTTTGTGTTCTGATATACGTGTTTTAATTTTTCTTTCTGTCTTGCCCACATACAACAGTCCGCAGGGGCACTTAATAGCGTATATCACGTTTACTGTATTGCAGTCCGCATTGATTTTGGTGGGGATGTTTTCACCAGTGTGTGGATGTTTAACTGTGTCTGACACAATTACATTGTTGCAATGAACACAGTTTTGGCACTTCTTCATACCTTTGTAGTTGACTGTAGTTATTGTGGGGTTAGGTTTCAATAACTCTTTGATATTGCGTGATCTTTTGTAAGCAAAAATAGGTTTGTTGGTGAACAGGTCTTTAAAATCACTTTCATTACTCAACAATTCCCAATGCCGATTGATACTCTTTTTTATGTCATACGAACTGGTTGAATATTTAGAGACAAATACCTGGCGTGGAATTTGCGATTTGGATTTTTTGGTCAACAAAGACTCCCTTATTTGTTTTTCAGTTTTATCTTTAGCCATTTCAAGCACTCTGGATGGATACCTTTTCATCGCAAACTTGGACATAATGTCTTTGATGTTAGATTGTAGAGAGTCTTCTTCCGAACAAATTCTTTTAGCTCTCAACATAAGAGAATATGGCAGGTTATCAATTAGATTCTTAGAGTGAAAGCTATCATAGGAGAGAGCTGTGTTTCTCGAAAACGACTGGGAGGGTTTGGGGTTTTTCCAGAAATGACCAGGCGCACACCTGAGTAACCGCAAGGTGTATCCGCCTGTTTTTGTTTTCGAGCGCTGCCGCGCTAAATCTTCTCCTCCCGGTTTGAGGCCTCCATTGAATACTAATGAGAGACAGCCAACTACGCAAGCTTCGTTTATTCTTCCTTTTTATCTACACATCTGTTCCCATCCGGGTGGCCAATTTACCATTACCGTTTCACAGCCTATGAGGCCCTGAAGATTCGCAGTCTGTTCCCTGCGATGAAACACGTGTTGGCCAGTACAGAGGAACATTAAAACCGGTGTCACACACCAAGAACTTTACAGCTTTTTGAACTCTTTTCATTGCATCAATTGATCGACTTACTTAAGTCTTGATGTGCTCACTCTATTCTTCTCATTGATACTGTATATCACCAAGTAATTACTGTTTGTCTACAGTGCAAGGGCTTTGTTTTTATTGAGAGCTGTGTTTCTGTCTGTAGCTTTGTGGTAAACTTCAGTGTCAAGAGAATCTTCTCTCAACTTCACCAATACATCCAGGAATGGAATAGCTTTTTCATCTATGTTGTGTGTAAATTGGATGTTCTCATCAAATGAATTGAGCTGAGATATTTTGTATTCCAACAGTTGTCTAGAGTTCTGCCATATTACAAAAATGTCGTCTATGTAACGACAGTATAGAATAGCATTTTCCGTCCAGTCTTTATCTGTTGTTAGATACTGATCTTCAAACCTTGCCATATAGGTGTTCGCATAGGCTGGGGCCCCAGAAAAGCCCATTGAGGTACCCTTGTTTTGTAAGTAATAGGCATTTCCCCACTTGAAGTAACTGTGATGTAGACTGAAATGTAACAATTCTAGTAGAAAAACTTTGTTAACCGGTAGGTCCTCTTGTCTCAGCAAAGCCCATTCTACTGCCTCTATTCCCGCAGAGTGAGGGATTGAGGTGTAGAGGGCCTTGACATCCAAAGTACATAATAACATACCAGGTTTCACTGTCACGTTCATAAGTTTTTGTAGAAAATGTGTCGTATCTTTGGTATAAGAATACCATGTTTGAACAAAGGGTTGCAGGAATTTGTCTATAAATTGACCTAAGGGTTCGAAGATGGTGTTGCACCCGGTAACAATGGGGCGGAAAGGTGGATTTGAAAGATTTTTATGGACTTTAGGCAGCATGTATAGTCCTGGCTGCTTAGGGGATGTGACTGTAAGAAATTGTCGAGTTTTGCTAGTGATCCATTTCATCTCTTCTGCCTGATTCAATATTTTGTCTAGAGTTTCTTTCAATTCTTTAATAGGATCTTGCTCCAATTTCAAATAAGTATGGCTGTCTGATACATGTTCCAAGACCTTAGATTCATAAAATGTTCGGTCCATTACAACAATGGCACCACCCTTGTCGGCTTTTTGAATATGTATCCTGGGATTTTCAGCTAAATCTTTCAAAATGTTCTTCTCGTATTTAGAAAGATTCCAGTGGCATTTTTTGTTGGTATTAATTTGTTTCAAATCATTTAGTACTAGGTTTTCAAAAGCATCTAGGATTTTGTGGGATGTGGGTGCCTGAAAAATAGATTTAGGTCTAAACTCTACGTATTCAACAGAATCAGTGTCAGTAGTTTGTTCCGGAAGATTAGAAAAGAAGTGTTTGAGGCGCAAAACTCTCATGAATTTAAAGAAATCAATCTCCATCTCTAATGAATTAGTTTGATATGTGGGCACGAAATTCAAACCTCTTTTAAGGACTTTGATCTGTTGGTTTGACAAATCTTGTGTTGAAATGTTAATCACTAGGTTACTCGAGTTCTCCTCAGATTCGGTTTTGCGACTTCCTTTGCCTCTCCTTGTTTTCCTTTGGGCTTTCCAGGTGGCTGGGTAGTATCCGCATCCTGGGCGGAAAAAGACGATTTGGAAGCTACCGCTCCTTCTGTGACTGTTGTGTCTGTTGCACTAGCTGTTGTTGTGATTACTGTTGGTGGTGCTCTATTGGCATTGGTGTCTCCTCCTTCTGAGGCCATACTTTCTTGAGAAGAAGTGTTTGGGGTTCTTTTTGTGAAGGTTCTCCTTTGGGCGTACACTTCAGCCCAAATTTTTGAAGTCAGATATATTTCAGCATCCAAATTTGGGTAACGCAACAGTGCGTAGGGGGCAAGCGGCTCCGCTTGTTTATTCTTTCATATTCCAATATATGCCTAAGACAGAAATGGAGGTGGTCCAATCAAATTTGTCCACAAATTGAGAAAACGAGGAAGCATGTAAATAAGTCTGTTTCAGCTTATATGAGAGACCATGGAATGGGTGCCATCTACAACAATAACTTGCGGTATTACATGCAAGATATCTACAGAGGAGATGGTGTGCACTTCTCAGTTGAGGGAAACAGAGTTTTCATACAAAATTTAAGACTGTGTATTGGTACCTACTTATAAGTACCTAGAACTTACACAGAACCCAAAAGCTCTTTTCAGAGCTACCTTAACTATAATTACTTTTTTAAAATTTCAAATGTACCTTTTTTCACTAATTTTCACTTATGTTCGCTTCCCGGTTCGCTACCCGGTTCGCGTACCGGCAGCTAATCGCACGGAAAAATCTAAATTTTTTTTTTCGACATATATGAGCCTTCTCAGCTACCCTCAGAAAACCTAAGGGGTCAAGATACGTCTCCCGTGCCCCCTTACACCCATTTCCCACATTGTTATTCCTCCATCTTATGATAAAATGTGTCCAAAACACAAAATGGCGAACTCCCGTTACGCTACCGGTAAGCTACCCGGTTCGCGTACCGGGGCGCGCCTCTACGGCGAAAAATCTTCTTTTTTTTTTGCCCCGCGGGGCACTTTAATATCCCCCTCATCAATCCTAGGGGGTCAGGAGGGATCTACCTTGACCCCTTTCATTAAATTCCCCCTTTGTTTTTCTCCACCTCTTGTCTCTCGATCCTACCGAGAGACAAGATGGCGGCCGTTCCGGACTGTTTAGAATGTTGATAGACACCGGAGAGCCAATCAGCTTTGCTTCGCGAAGTTCCGTTACGCGTCAGGTACGCGAACCGGAGCGCTAACCGGAGCGCTGTTACAGATATATCTGTTTTTTAAAACGTTAATTTCTCAAAATCCACTCGAGCACATATATTGAGACATAGCAAAGGCACGTCGGGCAAACCATATCTACAATTTTGCCAAGTTTCGTGTAAATCCATTCAGCCGTTCGAGCTAAAAGTGATTCCAACCGCCCTATAGAAAAATGAATGGGAAAAACGCGTTTTGGGACCCCCCTTTTTTCTCGGCCCCCCCTCGACATAACCCCCCCAAATTTTCAGGGGCTGCTTAGAAACAAAATGTGCCATGTTCCTGAAAATTTCAGCCAATTCCGTCCAAAAACGCCAAAGTTATTCGACATAGAATTTTCAGAAATCCCATAGGAAAAAAATCCTAACTATATATACCTACTGGCGACCGCCAGTAGGTAATATACATATATATATATATATATATATATATATATATATATATATATATATATATATATATATATATATATATATATATATATATATATATATATATATATATATATATATATATATATATATGACTAGTCCAGTCAAACCCCCATCGACTTTCGCTCCCATGATGTCAAGAGATGCCATTGATACCTTCAATCAAGTGCTAATTGATGAAATAAAAGAATTACACCATAAAAGCTTTAACAATCGATTTAGACAACACAACAAGCATTACTTTGCCCTTGTCAAACGACTTCAAAAAGACAATCAAATTGTGATAAAAAAATCAGAAAAATTGGGTAATATATTGTTTTATGGCCCAGAGTACATTACCTTGCAGAAGCACAAAGTCATTTGAATGATAATTATTGCTACAAGATATTGAACACTCAGGAAGTCAACAGAAAAGGAAATGAATTAAAGAGAAGACTCAATCGCTTCAAAATCGAAGGCCTGCTCACTAAGGATGGATTCCTCTTACTCCACAATGAGAAACGTGTACTTCCAGTCTTGTACTTTCTACTCAAAGTCCACAATGGTAGCTCATCGGTTCCTGGTCAACCGATCATCTCAGCATGTAATAGCTTGTGTGAACATACGTCTAAGTATGTCAATCAGATTTTTGCAGGAGTTTGTCATACAATTACCATCATATCTTCGAGACACTAGTGATTTCCTGATCAAAATCAACAATATCATGTGGTCTGAGAATTATACCCTACTGTCTATGGATATCACCTCCCTGTACACAAGCATCAAACATGATGATGAGCTAAGAGGCTGCAAATATTACTTGAATGAAGAGACCCATACACTGTTATCAACATAATGATCTTATGCTATTCATGATAGAATGGTGTTTTAATAATAACTTGGTTATGTTTGACAGGACCATTTATCAGCAATTAAGGGGTGTCGCTATAGGGGCATGCTTCTCTTCAAGCTATGCATGTCTCCATGTGGGCTGGTGGGAGGAGCAGGTCCTGAGGGGAATACAGCTTGCATCTTGGAGCACACACAGTATTTCCTGGCTTTGTTATGATTTTGAAATTTGGAATAGCACGAAAGAGCGTGCACTTGAGTTAATTGCTGCTAATAATAAGAATAAATTTAATGTTGAGATTAATGCTAATATCAGTAAAACCTCCGTTGAATATCTTGATGTCACAATCTACATTGAGAATGGTTCTATGCAATCCAAACTACTCCGCAAACCTACAGCTGGTAACTCTACACTGCATGCTACTGGTTTCTATCCTATAGATATCAGAGCCAAAACTCGGGCCAATGCTATACCTAGGGAGACATTGCTGACAGGCACACACAGTGATGAAACTAATGACATTCCTACCAACTCTGACACTGCTGCTACTGGGACGGTTGATACTCGCCTTATCATTAGTTATAGCAAGGAAGAGCATGCAATTAGATCTATAGTGAACAGGCAATGGCACATCATTCTGACTGACCCAGTCCTGTCCTCCATATAGATACCTGACCCACCACACCTGGTACACCGAGGGGAGACCCTGGGGCTACCAAATATGCCCAGACATTGTAGGTTATTCATTTTTAACAACCCCACATACCAAAGTCGAAATTGGGCACAATTTACTTTTTAAAAGTAGTCCTGCAACACAGGGCTAGTTTTAAACTGACCTAGAGCTCAGCAGTGGAAACATGCAAATGCAGAAATGACTGCTGACCTTTAAACTGCCATGCCCTATTATGTTCTACAAATTGAGAGGTAGTTTCAATCTCCCTGCACTATTATGTAATAGGGACTTATAGAGTAGGTAATGCCAATCACATCACAGGGGTACCCCAACCCATAGTGTACCCTAGTGTATGTAGGTGTTCTCACTGGATTCTAAGTGTCACTTTCAGCATAGCACTGCACTGGGCTTAGTATATATATATATTCACTGAAGGAAACATTGTCAGTGACATCACTGATGACATCTCAAATGACATCACTGATGACATCATCCAGTGAATGTGGTTTGGTTTGTTATTTAACCCCTCCCATGCACGTGACGGAATCGTTCCATCACGAGCCTTGGGTGAGCTGTGCTGGTGACGGAACAGTTCCGTCATGGCCCGCTCGCCGCGCCTGCGTGGCGTGAATTCCGCGCCTGCGCTGACATTCTAAAGAGCGGGCGGGGCCGTTACGGAACCGTTCCCTCACAAGCACAGCTCACCCGCGGGCTGTGACGGTTCGGTTCCGTCACGAGCACGGGACCGCAGCGCGGCCCTGCCTCCCGCTTAGCACTGCGGTGGAATATCCGCCGTAGCGAAGGGGTTAAATATGTACTATATATATAGGAATCTGCATTGAAGAATGAGAAATCCACAACATTCTATTTGGATTAACTTTGGTACCAGTTGACCAATCCTCGTGACATTTTCGGAACTCGTGGGGCGCTCCGCTCCGCTCCTATCCTGAAAATTTAGGAGTGATTCATCAAGCGGGGCCGAGAAAAAAGGGGGGTCCCAAAACGTGTTTTCCCCATGCAATTTCCCATAGGACCTTTAGCCACAACTACAGCCAGAACTGCTGAACGGAATTACACCAAATTTGGCAGAGATGTAGTCCTCAGTTCAGACCTGTGCCTTTTTCTTAAATAGTGTCAATCTGTTCAGTAGTTCCTGAGAAAATTACAGTTAAAAGCTTATTTATATCTATAGGCGCTGTGGATCCGCGGACTCTGAGCGCACTGTGAGCGCAGCATGAGCTCAGCCTTCCGATCACGTGCTGATGGTTATTGGCTGTCAAGTGGTTGTCAACATTCAAAACCAGGAACTATTGGCAGCCATTTTGTGATGCGGTAGAAGCAAGGCTGAAGAAGTCAGTGGAACAAGTGTGCAAAATGTAGAAAAGGGGCAGGGTAAAAATACTTTGACCCTCTAAAGGTGCTTAGGGGGTGCCAGAAGGACCCCTAGGGCCCACAAAATGCTGTTTATATTTTTTTTGAAAGAACGGCAAGTGCCCTTAGTGTGCGCGGACTCTGCCGTGAAAAAACTAAATAAAGAAAATGGAGGGGATGTATGTGGTGCATTTTGATTTTAATGAGACTAATGTGTTTCTCCTGCTAAAGTGTAGGAAGTATTTTTTTTCTAGAATCTTATTGTGAGTGTGTGTGAATTTAGAAACCATTCTGAGATAAGCATTTGTTTATTTCATGTGTTTGCAGAGAGATAACTGTTTAAAAATGTGTGCTGTTCTCATGTTTTGGTAGAATTAGAAACCAGTTATTGTTTATGTACGTGCAAAATGAGTCAAAACAGATTTTTTTATAATTAGCCCCCGGAGGGGGCTAAATCCCGGGGGAAAAATTATGAAGTTTTATGCGGGCCCAGAGGGACACCCCAGCCCCGGGGACCGCCAACCCCGGTGCTACAAAAAAATTGGTTGAGGGAGGCTCCAAGGCCCCCAAAGCCCCGGGGACTACCACTCCTGAGCTTTATGTGTTGTGGGAGGGGGTTCCATGGCCCCCCGGCTGGAGCCCTCGAGGGCCCTGGGGACCTTCAGCCCCCAGGGCCGGCTCCTGCAGTGTTCCAGGGTGCATACATCCGGGACACTGCTGTTTTCTATGAGAGGGTGGGAGTCTTGCGGCTTCCGCCATCTTATAGCAAACTTGGTTTAAATTTTGAAAGATAGAGCAGGGAAAACAAACCATATTGCTTTCCCACATGGGGAGTTGCATGTTAGCAGTTCCCCATGTGGAAAATGCAATGCCGGCTCCCGAAGGTCGCAGGGTGCTGGCTGGGACCTTGGGGGCATTAGGGCTCCCATGACGGTCCCCAACGTTTTATATAAGCCCCGGGGGATGGGGTCCCGGGGATATTAGAAATGACCGATAGGGGTTATTTTATTTCAACAGTGAAATTAGGAGTTGTGCACCCAGCGCAGTTCTCAGTGCGACCCCCTGGTGTGCACGCATTGGATGCACAAGTCATAATCTGTAGGGTGAGCAACTCCAACACTTTGGTACATGATTTCTAAGCATTTGGTGCAAGCGTCTAAAGCGTTGGGTGCGCAACTCCAAGCAAAAAAAAAATTTTTTTTTTAGATGTACATGAAGCTTTTGTGTTTAGTTCTTAGGTGGCTCTAAAAAGAGCCCTTGTGTTTATTGAGAGATTGAGGTACCTACAAGTAAGTACCTATGTAGTCTAAAGTTCAAGAGGAAAACTCTGTTACCCTCATCTGTAAAATGTACACCATCTCTCCTATAGATGCCATGCATATTGAAACGCAGATTGTTGAGGCAAATGGAACCCATTCTATAGTCTCGGAGAAAAGCAGAAACAGATGTATTCACATGTTTCCTAGTCACTTTCAAAGCACAGGGATGTGACATATTTACAATGATAAGTCGCATCTCTGTGATTCCCCCTGCGCTGGTGCACATACTGCTGCTATGCGCCAGCTGAGGCACCCTTGCATCATGGTGCAACGATGCCTGTGTCGTGGGGAGATTGTTTTTGTGCAGGAAAGGTCACCTTCCTGCACAGAAACAATCACTACAGGTATTTTCTTCTTTCAATGTGTGCTGTAGAATGCAGCACGCATTGAAAGAGGAAAAAACAAAGAGAAATGAAAACAATTCTCCTTGTTCCGCCTCCCTAGGCTTCCCCTGGGGAAGCGTAGCATTCACACGCATTTCCAGATGTACAATTTCTCATAGTTCTGGAAATGTGTCTTGTTCCATGGGTGTTGCTTGGGAATACCCACAGTAACACCCATGGAACGTTCCTTTCACGCTAAGTGCTGCGTGTAAAGGTGCCGTATTTACAGGGACAGGAAAAGCCACACATGTTGGCTTTACCTTTCCTTGTAAATATGGAACAGTGAGATCTGCCAACA
>NW_028240799.1:0-16183 GCF_964263255.1 Lissotriton vulgaris | reverse complement strand
CAAACACCTATAACGACTACAACGAATCCAAAACACTTCTGCCCGACTGATCATCAATGTCCCCTGCCGCAGCCACATCACCCTCCACCTGAGAGATCTACACTGGCTTCACGTCGACAAAAGGATCACCTTCAAGCTCCTCACCCACACTTACAAAGTACTCTACAACACCAGACCAACCTACCTTAGCAGCAGTAATCCTAAAAGGCCAAATTTTGGGGCATATTACCAAGCATAAGCGATAATTATCGCTATGCTTGGCTAGCGGCAATAATTTTATCGCCGTACTTCGCCGATTTTTATCGCTTAGGGGCCTTGCTATTATCAAGGTTTATCTCCTAAGCGATAAAAATCAGCCAAAATGCATGAATATCGCTGAAAAGTCAGCGATATTCATGCATTACCGAGCTAATGCTCTTAGCCATGTTATCCACCTACCATTGGATAACATGGCTAAGAACTGCTCAGGGCAGGCGTTAGCCTAGCGCAAATATTTCCAAAAGTTGGTAATCGGAGATAGCGATGTTAGCGACTGTTTTCCGTCGCTAACATCTTGGCACGCCCACTTTGCATGTCATTAGCGATAATTATCGCTGACATGCAAAGTGGGCCCCTAAATGCCCGCTATCACCTACAAGCTGTTGCTAACTGGTGTTAGCGACAGCTTGGTAATAGGGCGATGAAATTATCGCAGCATTAGCGGGAAAAAGTCCCGCTAATGCGGCGATAATGGCCCTTGGTAATATGCCCCTTTGTTCCTAAAATTTTGGCTTTAAAAATATTAGGTAAGAATTTGGTAACTCTTTAGGCAAACATTGTTTAAAAACCAATTGACTATCATTACAATGTATCCAACATTTCCGACATTTTAAATAAACAGTGTAATGTCCAGATGTTGTAGAGGGACCATCATGAAAAATAATTGCTACAGCTACAAAAGTTCTTCCTGATATTGATAGTTGAGTAGCTACAACATTTTTAATTAAAGTTTCCAATTTTCTTCCATCAGCTCCACAATGTTGCAGCATTAAAATAAAACTGTCCATATCTTTGTATAAATAATGTTGATGACATTTCTGATTTACATTGGCTACACTCCACGTTTTGACTTGCTCCTCTAACTAGATTGTTAAAAGACACTGATTCACAGTCTGGTAAGGTCAAATATATAAATCTTTCAGTGTCTATGTTAGTGCTACATGTAAACAAACAATTCTCACAGTCATGTTGCCATTTATAAGAAAGGCCAAAAAGGTTTTTAATATCTATACCTTCATCTTCCAATACAACAAGCATGTACATTAGAAATTCGTGACAATCTTGCTGAATATTCTGCATAAATTGAGTACAACCAGAACATATGTCCAAAACATTTCGAATATCAGAAACACTTTGTATTTTACTTTTATCACTACTACATTTCTCATAAACAGAATATAACAATGAACAGAATCTTTCTTCCCGATTTTGAACAATTTGCTGTTGCAAGCTTTCAAGAAAAAAAACTACATTAACAACTACATTAGCATAGCAGTGGACACCAGAACCATTTTCAAACTGATAACCACCATTCTCTTCAACACTGTCCTTTTTCTTTTCGCTTGCAATCTCAACTTCATCTTGTTTTTTTTCTTTCTCTACAGCTTCACTGCAGATATTCTCAAATCTTTTTCTACCTACCACACGCTTTTCAAATACTGGATATTGACCTAAATTAGGTGCATATTCTCTTCTTAACCTCTTATACGCTTTCACACAATATGCATCTGCACTAATCTTTGTCTCATCAAAATCAATCAAGTACAATCCAGATAAAGTTCTCACTCAAGACAAAGCAACATATGCCATACCCTCTTTAAACACGGTACTTCCAATATTGACTAAAGCACTATCTACACTTAAACCTTGAGATTAATGAATGGTCACCGCATACGCCAAAGAAATAGGAAACTGTTTTCTGCGAACATACATATCTTTTACAAGCAAAAACCGAGCTGAACAACAACTAAAATGCTGTACTTCTGCAATTTCATCAAATTTGATTTTCAAAAATTCAATACCATCTCTATTTACATAATTAACGAAATCAACAATTTCACCTATTGTTTCATTTACTAAGCCTTTTTTCCACATTTAAATTACGTCGTAAAATTACCCTACAGTTTACACATGCATATAAATTCTTTTCTAAAGCAGCAGTTTTACTTATCGATTTCTCTAAAGAATCCAATTTCCTCTTCAACTTTTCGGTCAAAATAATAGTGATTCCTTCATGTTCTATTTTATCACTAGCTTCCAAATTTATATTTTCTTAATTTCCAACTTTAAAATTTCTTCATTGAATATGGAACATTCACGTAGTGTTGGCATTTAGCAGATTACAGATTTGTTTTCTGCAATTCTCATATATATTTTCTCAGGAACAATATTTTCATTTGCAAACAAATTGGAAAGTAATTGTCTCTGTAAAGCTTCTTTGCCATGTTCAGTCACTTTTCCAATTCTTATATCTTGAAGAATAGTTCCATAAACAGCATCATTTGCCTGTCGCATATTTTTAATAAGTTCCTTATACTCAAAATATGACCAAATGTTAACATTTCCAATGCTTCCCAAAGACTTTCTGGTATCTTCATGCGCCAGTGTTTTAAACACTGATTGTCCTTTTACAGGAGTAAGTTGTAGTAGATCTCCAAAAACGTTGACATGTTTTCCTCCAAATAATACGTCACACTCTGTTTTAAGAATTTACTGCATTCTTAAATGCACAAAGGCAAGCATTAAGTATGATACCATGCTCACTTCATCAATAATGAGAAGTTTCATTTTCTTCAAGACTCTTGAAACTTCACAACAAGCTTCTCCAGATAGATTGTGGTATTCCAATTTGTTTTCATGCTCTACTGGTAGCATTAATAAGCGTTGTAAAGTAATTCCTTTAATATTGTGTGCTGCCAACCCAGTTGGGGTACAAAAGGGGGTGGTAATGGACGGAGCATCTGAATCAATCAAACACTTGCACCCAGTCAAAAGATCTAGGTTTGATCAATCACCGTTCTTTAGCCCACTCTGCCACCCCAGTTCAGACATGGCTATATGCAAATCAGTCTGACCCTGTGCCTCATGGGAACAGTCCAGCTCAAACTGCCAAGCCATGCCTTCCCTGGACCAGAAACAAGCTTCCGAGGACCGGTTTCTGGCATTCCAGCCGTCTTCAGCCCGGCTTGCTTGAATCCAGTGGCAAAGTGAGCAAGGCACTCACGTCTGAGCATACCCTGCCACACTTATGGCGGCCAAAAGAGGTACAACAGGGGGTGGTAATGGACGGAGCATCTGAACGAATAAAAACAATCACACCCAGTCAAAAGATCTGGGTTTAATCCATAACCGTTCTTTAGCCCACTCTGCCACCCCAGTTCAGACATGGCGATATGCAAATCAGTCTGACCCTGTGCCTCATGGGAACAGTCCAGCCGAACTGCCAAGCCATGCCTTCCCTGGACCAGAAACAAGCTTCTGAGGACCGGTTTCTGGCATTCCAACCGTCTTCAGCCCGGCTTGCTTGAATCCAGTGGCAAAGTGAGCAAGGGACTCACGTCTAAGCATACCCTGCCACACTTATGGCGGCCAAAAGCGGTACAAAAGGGGGTGGTAATGGTCGGAGCATCTTAACCAATCAAATACTCACACCCAGTCAAAAGATCTGGGTTTAATCCATCACCGTTCTTTAGCCCACTCTGCCACCCCAATTCAGACATGGCTATATGCAAATCAGTCTGACCCTGTGTCTCATGGGAACAGTCCAGCCCGAACTGCCAAGCCATGCCTTCCCTGGACCAGAAACAATCTTCCGATAACCGGTTTCTGGCATTCCAGCCATCTTCAGCCCAGCTTGCTTGAATCCAGTGGCAAAGTGAGCAAGGGACTCACGTCTAAGCATACCCTGCCACACTTATGGCGGCCAAAAGCGGTACAAAAGGGGGTGGTAAATGGACGGAGCATCTTAACCAATCAAACACTCACACCCAGTCAAAAGATCTGGGTTTAATCCATCACCGTTCTTTAGCCCAGTCTGCCACCCCAGTTCAGACATGGCGATATGCAAATCAGTCTGACCCTGTGTCTCATGGGAACAGTCCAGCCCGAACTGCCAAGCCATGCCTTCCCTGGACCAGAAACAAGCTTCCGAGGACCGGTTTCTGGCATTCCAGCCGTCTTCAGCCCGGCTTGCTTGAATCCAGAGGCAAAGTGAGCAAGGGACTCACGTCTGAGCATACCCTGCCACACTTATGGCGGCCAAAAGCAGTACAAAAGGGGGTGGTGATGGACGGAGCATCTGAATCAATCAAACACTCACACCCAGTCAAATGATCTGGGTTTGTACCGCTTTTGGCCGCCATAAGTGTGGCAGGGTATGCTCAGACGTGAGTCCCTTGCTCACTTTGCCAGTGGATTCAAGCAAGCCGGGCTGAAGACGGCTGGAATGCCAGAAACCGGTCCTCGGAAGCTTGTTTCTGGTCCAGGGAAGGCATGGCTTGGCAGTTCGTCACCGCTTATGAGTCCGAAATTCTCAGACAATTGAATGATGGAACCAGCTATCAGCAATTGAGATCAGATCCCTCAATGACTATTGCCGGAGAGATCTTGGAGCTAACCCAAGCGGGTCTTGAACAGGGTTTCCTAACAGAACTAGAGTTCAATTTCTTAAATAAGAAGTATCCACGCCTTGCAACTATTTACACATTACCTAAGATTCACAAGTCCATGGTAGCCCCCCCTGGTCGTCCAATTGTCTCGGGTTGTGGCTCCATGCTTGAGCCTCTGGGAAAATATATCGACTTCTTCTTAAAACCTTTGTCTGAAGACACTCCTGCATATCTACGGGATACTATGCACACCATCAACATTATCGAAAACTCTGCATTTGATGCCTCACAGCAACGACTTGCTACCTGCGATGTTGTATCCCTCTATACATCTATTCCCCAACATGAGGCGTTAATGGTTATCACACGCTGCCTGCACCAACGCCCGGCACCAGTTCAAATACCAACCCAGTTCATTGTTGCCTTATTACGCATAGCCATGACAAAAAACTTTTTCATATTCAAAGACAAATTCTATATTCAAACATCCGGAGTTGCAATGGGGGCGCCCTTTGCTCCGGATGTAGCCATTTTGTACATGGCAGCTTTTGAGCAGGATACTATCCTCAATCAAGTCAACCCATTCAGAGACCAGTTGGGTCTCTGGATGCGGTACATAGACGATATCTTGCTAATCTGGAATGGAGACCTGGAAGGATTGATGCTGTTTTTTGGTTGGCTAAATAATCAATCAGAACACCTCAAATTTACCATTGAATCCGACAACCACAGAATTAATTTCCTGGATCTTACCACTTATGAATGTTCGGGCCACCTACTAACAACACTCTACCGCAAACCTGCTGAAAGAAATTCATTACTACACTATAATAGTCACCACCCTAGAGCTCTGCGTGACAATTTACCGTTTGGGCAATTCTTGAGAATTCGCAGGAACTGTTCCAACAAGGACCATTATTTCACGGAATCAGAAGAACTTAAACAACGACTTCTAAGTAGAGGCTATCCCAAACAACTAATCGAGCGAGCTAGGAAAAGAGCTTGGTTTTATCCTCGTGAGGAGTTGCTCACCCCTAAAACTGATAAGGATGATCAGGAAGGCAGGATTGTATGCGTCACCACTTTTAACACCCAAAGTAACAGAATTAAACGCATAATCAACCACCACTGGGAATTAATATCAGATGACATCAAGCAATCTAACCCACCTCTACATGCGTTCAAAAAAGCCCGAAGTGTCAAAGACCATGTAGTTCGCTCCTTTTTGAAGACTATGGATGACCCTACGGTCGCAACTCTTTGGAATCTGCCTGCCATTGTGGGCCATTTCAGATGTGGCCAGTGTAAAGCATGCGACAGTGTCATTCAAACTAAGGAATTCACTTACCTTGATCACAAAATTCCGCTAAGAACACACACCAACTGTAATTCATCAAACGTCATATACGCTATCCTATGTCCATGTTCAATGATATACATTGGTCAGACACAGCAGAAAGCTAAAGCAAGGATCCTTCAACACATGAGTAGGATCAGGTGCCAAGCACAAGGTGCACCTTTGGTTGAGCATTTCTCCTCGGTCGGTCACACACCGGATAGTTTGAAATGGGTAATCCTTGAAAAAGCTACCTTAGGACCCCGGGGTGGTAATATCGCGAGTATTTTAAATACTCGTGAGTTGAAATGGATGTTAAGGTTTGATTCCATTGAGAATGGGCTCAATGAGCAAGATAGCTCTTTCTCCCAATTGGCAACTCTATCGTCTATCTGAATCAAACCTTGCGTGGTTGTCACCTCTTTGTAAGACAAACTTGAACCATATGTGGCCTTTACCCTGGTGCGAGAGGTACGCCACGACCCTTTATGTGACTGTCAACTTCCAGTGAGACTTTGGATGGCCTTTACCCTCGTGTGAGAGGTACGCCACGTCCCACTCGAGTGCTATTCGTACAAATCCATTACTTAATCCATCAGTATTGTGGGCATTATATGTCTAATATTACATTTAAATGATTAGAAAGATTTGTGGCCTTTACCCTCATGTGAGAGGTACGCCACTCCCTGGTGTGTCGGTATTACTTTCTAACCTAGCCACATCCAATGTCGGATCATCTTCTTAGCAGTGACATATGATGTTTAATTTGCTGATTCCTTTGTATATAACAACATGTGAATGTCTTTTTCCTGATTGACCAGAATGACATGCTACTCTCATGCGTTAGAAGCACGCCACTACCGCTCGAATAATGAGATTTTAGATAGGCCCCGCATAGGCACATAGCAGAAGACCATAGACATACTTGTTGCACTTCAAGTATTATCACCGAAATTGCAGTGTTTCAGACTCTGTCCTTGCTCGTTTTTCAATCGCTATATAAGCCTGTGTACAAGCACTCTGAAATTCCTGCATGTCTAACACGGATAATTATGACGGTTTCTCCCAAACATTAACTTTGTGTCTCCGCGACCTATTTACAATTAATATTTTTCTTGAATACGCGGTCTGTTTGAACGTAATAACTGTTATGTGTTTTAAATTCATTCAATATAACAAGATTACCGCACTCTGGCCTCACTGTTAGTCTTTTTACTATGCCTACACGGGTGCTCTACACCACGTGACCTCATCGCCATGGTGATATCTTGATACCCGGAACTGAACTTCGCCATTGCGATTTCCAGCTCGTTGCGGGACGTGATTCACTCCGTAACCGGTAAGCGGTAGTTTAAGTATGCGAATGCTTGTTAAACGACCATCCCTTCATGGGCCTCTTCAACAATGTATCCTACCTTTACTTTTAGAATATTACGAAGCCATCGTCTGACTTGACCAGACCCCTTCACGATCCTATGTTGATCGCGTTGCTCATGTTCTTAGGTGAGTGCGAATCCCACCCCTGACTCTTACTGTTGTGATGCGGCTGGCCTCCTTTGTGCTAAACTCAGGTCCCCGTTATTTATATTCTCCAGTTTCACTATCACTGACGGTACGTCGGACCATGCCAATAGACTGAATTGGGGTCGTCTCAATACCACCTCATGGTAAGTTCCCCGCTCTATTAACTTAGACTGCTTATTTTTTCAATTAATCATTCAATATCCATCAAATCCTAAATGTTCCCTGTTATCTAATATTACTAGTTTCGCCAGTATTGACGGCACCTTTGGACCGCGCCGATAGACTGAACCAGGGTCCTTTTGAATACCACCTCGTGGTAAGTTTACATTAATTGTTAATACCGAGACAGCGCTCGGTCTACCACTATCATCATTAGTTGACCCGTTGCCTATACTCCGAGCCTATCCCATTGTTAGTGGGCATTGAGAAGTTCAGGTGCCGCCACCGACCCCGGTTTGGCCGCCCTCCTATCCTTCCGCAATATCATGCGAATACATTTGTTCATTTATCGCTGTTTCAATTGTCATTCATTTCAAATGCTCTCATGATTAATTTAGTCAATTATCTAACGCATACTAATTGTGTGGCGTAGTAATAATCCCCTACCATTCCATGATGGTACTAATGTGCTTTTTCGTTTTGGAATAAATAGGGAGAATATTCCCCGTTGTTAATCTATAAATTTATATTAAATAGGTGTGTCCCCACCCCCGTCCTGATGAAGACCCCACAGCAAGGATAGCAACTGTACCTGCATATTAGAGGGTCGAAACGTCGACAACCATTTGTATCATCAACTCCACGCCCTATTGCTTTCATTTTTTGAACCATGTGGAGTATGCTGTTTTGTGGAAATACTCATTTGAACCTTATGGTCCCCATCTCTGCACATACTGTGTAGTATGGACAAATGTTGCATATCTATTGATTAAATTGTCACTTGAGAATTTCTTCCTCCTTCCCTTCATTTTATCCTCACAGGATCACTCCCCCCTCCCTTGTTTCTCCACAACACTTGGGGCACTGCGAAACCACTAATGTACTTACGTTCTGAGATAAAGTATATATTTGGTATATACATTCACATTGTGATTAAAACAATGTGGACAGATTTGTTTCTTGGTTGATTTATTTTCATTTGTACTGCAATTGGTTCGTTAATTACTGGGACCCCTTCCTCTTATCACTTTAATAACCCAGATCCCAGTGACACTAGCTGGGTACAACCCCTTATCGATACCCTAATCTCCACTACGGCCCCTCGTGGCGGGATGCCTGGCTTTCACCTTGTGAATACCCTGCTGGGGTTATCTCACTGGGGAATACCAGGACGGGTTCCCAAGGCAAGCGCCTTGATGCCTTCTGGTGATACGTGCGCTATATAAATCGCAATACATTTACATTTACATCTAATTTGTTATAACAATACGCTGACCAGAACTCAAATCAAAACAATTCTCTACCAACAAATAAGTTGCAAATTCCTTCCACTCATTATTATTTTCCTTTTCACTTTTTAAATACAGATCAACAGTCCTGGTCTGATTTTTATAATGAGTTCGTCGACAACAAATACAAGAATAATTTGGCCTTTCACCTGAAATCACCTTAAACTTCGTAATTTCTTGCTCAAACTTTTCTGTACTACAATGTTGTACATTTTCTTCCACATTTCCTTCAATTAATGTATCAATATCTGCACTGTCTTCCTCAGGACCAAAGTAACTAACCTGAATTTCTTCACAAACATTCATTACATCTGATACAGATCCACGCAAAAGAGCACTGTTCAACTTTTTTAACATTAGTGCTGGACTTTTTGCATAATACAATCTTCTGACTAATTTCCTCATTTGAGTATGATGTACTGCTAACATCCAGAAATGGTAAAAAACACTTCAACATACTGTTTTAGAAAGATAGGCCAGCGAATGACCTTGCAGGCCAGTATTTTCTCTCATTCTGCAAGGGTCTAGTCCTTGCAACATCCTAATCTTTTGATTAACACTTTTCTTAGTATAGGTACGTAAGAAATTGCATAAAAAATCAATAGATTCCTGCCGTACACTACAAATACTACTGCAATTCCAGGTGTACACTGGAGCTTTAGGACGTCTCCCTAAAACTTCATCAGCTAACACCTCTTCTGCATTTCTAGGAACAATTTTCTCTTTCTCAATAGGACAACCATTTCTAACCTCATAAGCACGATCACTAGTGTCAACTGCATGCAACAAATCATTACTCTGAAGATAACTCTCTTCATTAAAAAAAGGCTCAGAACTTGAACTATGTTTCCACTATGGAGAAGTGTGGCTCAATGATTAGAGCGGCAGACCCTGATGCAGAGGTCTAGCCCGGGACCAGGGTTCAATTCCCCGCCTCGGCGGGTCTTGGGCTCAAAATTCCACGGACCTGATAATTCTCGCCTTGGTGCCTATTCCAATCATGAAGTCCCACTCTGCAACTCTGGACAATAGCTTGCTTAATCTCCACAACGGCCCCCACAACGCTAAGGATGCCTGGTCTCCACCTTGGGGGTGCCCAGGAGTGGACACCTCACAGGGAAAGCCAGGATGGGTTCCACAGCGGTATTCGTACAAGCGCCTTGAGACCCTTGCGGGTGAGTAGTGCGCTATACAAGTATCAATTTACATTTACATTCACCCAAAAAAACTCAGAAAAATGACTTCTGTTAATTACTCTTCTCCACTTACCTTTGGCCTTCATTAAATGGATAGGCTTATCTAGTGATTGAATTCTATTGATTACTAAAATAAACAACTTTTTTTTCAATTCGAAAGCTTTCTCAACTATATTTTCTATACGTTTCTTCTTCTTATAAAATGCTGTTTTTTTTACATTTCTTCACTTCCTTGATCAAATTCGACACAACTCTATTATAAAACATTATTTTTCTAATTTCCTGAAATTAATTCTTCCTCCTTTTACTATACACTGTTTTTTACAAGTTCTCTTTTCTCTTGTTTTTCTTTTTAGTTGCAGATACACTATTTGTATTTTTGACATTGTCCACACTACTCCTAGTGTTTGATAAGTTCTTCAAAAAAATCTTTGTTATCTTACCAGGACTTTATTTCTTTTTGTTCACACATTGTTGTTCAGGTAAATCTTGTGGATGACTTCTCTTTAAAAATAAGCTTCATTATGTTGTTTTCTCTTTTCACTTTTTGAAGGCATGAGGGCATGATGAATTTCTTTCAGTGTTGATAAATAGAATCTGTTATAAAAATATATATAACATTATAAAAATAAATATATGAAATATATTATTCTATTTCTAAATAAATACAATGTAAAATCACTAGGTATAAAAAAACAAGCATTTACAATGCAATTGTTTTGCCTTTGTTAAAGTTAGAGCTATTGGCATTGCTCTTGACATTATTTTTATTTATGTTTTTTTAACATAAATAAATGGCATTGTCATTTACAATAGCAGGGCACAGGGAAGGGGGGGCAAGGAGAGACTAAGGAGAGCTGCGGGCTCAGGGAAGGGGGGGTCGAGGAGAGACGAAGGAGAGCTGCGGGCTCAGGGAAGGGGGGGCGAGTAGAGACGAAGGAGAGCTGCGGGCTGTTGTTGTAATGCTTGCATAGATGAGTTGGTGGATGCATGGATGGGTGCATGCATGGATGGGTGTATGGATGGGTGTATGGATAGATGCATGGATGGGTGGATGGATAGATGCATATATACAGCCAATCCCTCAACAATTTATGCAATCCACCAACCCATCCAACCAACAACCCATCCATTCATCCACCCATACATCCATGCATCATGCATACATCCATCCATCATGCATCCATCCACCCACTGCATCTCACTCCGACCCCTCTAAATTTAACTCATTTTTTCTGTTTATAGAGATGACTGTATTCACTAGTATATGCACTAGACCTTTCTACTCTAACATTCCTATGTGACTCTGGCAGTACATCTATTCATATTCCTTCCATATGTATATAGAAATATAACGAGAATCAACAGTCTCTTCTTTGTGTGACTACATCTAGTACATTTCAATTGTTTTCCTGTTTGTATCTTTTACATAACGCATGTAAATCAAAGTCCTATTTTTGGCAACTGGTTCTTATGTAAAGCGCTCTGACACCTTCGGGTAAAGTTCGCGCTACATAAAATCACATTAAATAAAACTTTACCCCACAAATCCAACCATCCATATGTGCCTAGGCTTACATTTGTGCCTAGGCTTACATTTTACGGCCTCAAAGCACACAGAGAATGGACAGTTTACTAAGTCGAGGCTTTGTAGGGTGCATGGCAGGGGACAGTTTTAGGTGCCAAGGGAGGGTAGGGAGCAGAGTCAGAGTACTTCACGGAGGTAGGGGGCAGTTTTTTATGGTTCAGGGCAGGGGGCTGCGGTACTTTTTGGAGCATGGCCTTATTTTAAAGGGCTCAGTTCAGGTGGAGGAACGGCACAAAACACCAGGCAGACAGAGGGCAGAAGGACACAAAAACGAGGGGAAACAATTATAACTGAGGGCAGATTGGCACAAAAAACTAGGCAGACAGAAGGAAGAAGGACACAAAAACGAGGGGAAACAATTATAACTGAGGGCAGATTGGCCCAAAAAACTAGGCAGACAGAGGGAAGAAGGACACAAAAACGAGGGGGGGATGATTCTAACGGAGGGCAGAACGGCACAAATCACGAGGCAGACAGAGGGCAGAAGGACATAAAAACGAGGGGGGGGTGATTGTAACAGAGGGCAGAACGGCACAAAACACAAAAAAGTGCAAGCGATACCTTTACAATAGCACTTCACCAAATACCACCTAGTCGTCACACAAATCCACATAAGGGGGAAAAAAACTCATTGCAATACCTGAAGTAAAGCACCTGTTGAAGGTCATAGATTGATTATGATGGAACAAACTACTCAACTGTCGCCCAATAAAATCATCACAAGTGGATTGCATCCAGGCTATTCATAAACAGCATAAAAGTACCAGCACCTAGAGAGACAGGGGAGGGCCGGTAACTCTTCCACCTGAAGCGTGGTCTCCAGATATCAATATGGGGACTAGATAACCTCCTATAAGGATCAAGCAAAATACATTGGAAGGAATTACTCAGTCCGTAGCTCTAATAAACAAGAAAGGCAAAACATAAACGATGTGCTAAACCAAGCCTATTTGTTTAAACATCGAGTCCACTCTCTTACCCGGTAAAACATAGACATTCCTTAGTAAACACTCGCTGCTGGTCCCTAACACGGTGGCCCACCGTCCTCTAAATCGTTCTAGTGGTGTCCGCCAACTCTGTAAACAAAGGGCACCAATATTAAAGTAAACACTATTGGTCGCCCTCCCACGGCACTATATCCTACTATCAATTCACTGTCTTCCCAAAGTAACCATACACACAATGGTCACGTACCTGTGCATTCCAAAGTTTACCATGTAAGATCTCTATGCTCTTTCAGATACAGCTCACATCTAACGCGGGAGCGAGCGCCCAACTAGTACGTTGCTCAGCGTCCCACGTGATCGTTCCTACCGGATCACATGATCTGCCCCAACAAGACCGGTAACTGAAAAAGAACTACCGCCTACAAGGTGGATACTCCTTAAAGTAGCCGAGAGGGAAAAACCATGCTTCCGGTGTGTTTTCTATCACAAGAGTAAACAAGACGAACGGACAAGTACAACCACGCCCAGGGAAGAAAACGTGGGAACGCCCCCGAATCTGGTCCTGCCTTGACGGACAGATCCGGCTTCCAATGGCTAGCCTCCATTTATGGAGCTAGCCAATGGGAGCCGGGGGACGTTCCTATATCCCATATTGTAATCATTAGGATTTCGCCTGCGCGAACTGCTTGCGCAGTAACACCAGGCAAAACCTAACAACTGATGAACTAATGAACTAATCTCAGTGAAGGACATTTTAACCCAATGCTGGACCGACCACTCACTGATCCTCTTTACTGTAGCTCAGCCGGCCCTATCAAAACCAGTTAGTTCGGGGAGTACTACATTCAATCGATCATGGACTCGCCTGTTAAAGGAGATTAAGCAACCTATGTTCCTGGCCCGAACATTTGAGTTAAAGAACAGCGTAGGTGAGAGCTATGATGCCCTCTGTCAGCAAATCTTAACAACCTTGGACGAGGTAGCACCCTTACGGAAACTGAAGGACAGATCCAGAGGGACCAATGGTTGGTTCACCGAGGAACTCGGCCAGGTGAAGCTACGCTGTAAACAAGCAGAACGCACATGGAGGAAAGGATATTCAGAGCAGGACAGGTCCACCTATAAAGGCATCTTACTGGAATATAAGCTCCAGTTAAGAAATGCCAAAGCCAAATTCTTGGAAGAGACATTGGCAAAGGCATCGAATAAATCACAGACCCTGTTCAAATTGGTAAAGAGCTTAGCCAATCCTACATGTGCCATACCATCTCCACCGGTGTCACAGGAGCTTTGTGACTCTCTAGCCACAGCTTTTGATGACAAAATTAGGAACATTCTGAAGGGCCTTGAGGGTTCTATGCAGCCTATGCCATCTGGTTCTTGTCCCTCTGTGTCCCCCGGTCACCCGGCTTCTGAGTCAAGTATGAACAAGGAGCCTGCCTGTCAGTTGCCGAGTTTTCCAATACCCTCGCTGGAGGAGTTTTGTGCTCTGGCTAACTGTGTATCATCTGGCTCTCCTCTTGATCCCATGCCGCACAAGATCTGGAAGGCCTTCCAGGACGAGCTGTTTCCCCCGCTCCACTCTATCTGTTGCCAATCGTTAGCTACTGCATCTGTACCAGACTGCTGGAAACTGGCTATTGTAACACCTTTGCTAAAAAAGGCTACTTTGGACCCCCTCTGCCCAGCCAATTACAGGCCTATCTCGCTGTTACCATTCGCGATAAAGATCTTAGGGCCCAATTCACAGAATGAACTTAAGACTCAATCCTAAACTTACTACTATTTTGGTATTCACAGAATGCACTTAGTACTTTTGGCATTCACAGAATGAACTTACTACTTTTGGTATTCACAGAAGTTAGGATTTTGTCTTAAGTCTGTCTTAAGTCTGTCTTAAGTTTGTCTTAAGACAATCTTAAGACAAAATCCTAACTTCTGTGAATACCAAAAGTAGTAAGTTCATTCTGTGAATGCCAAATGTAGTAAGTGCATTCTGTGAATACCAAAATAGTAGTAAGTTTAGGATTGAGTCTTAAGTTCATTCTGTGAATCGGGCCCACTGAGAAGTGGGTTACGAGAGCCTTGGCCAACTTCCTGGAATTCAACTCCAGTCTGGATGTAGCTCAGTTTGGCTTCAGACCGGGCCACGGTACTGAGACTGCTCTGGTTACCGTGTTGAATGATCTGCGAACGCGTGTCGACAGGGACAAGTCAGCATTTTTAGTACTGCTTGACATGTCGGCCGCGTTCGACACGGTGAACCATGAGGTCCTTCTGGGCCGTCTCGGTAATGCGGGAATAACGGGCTCAGCACTAGCCTGGTTATCATCATATCTGGATAACAGACAACAGGCAGTAACATTACCACCGTTCCGCTCTGCCATACGCCAGGTGAACCAGGGTGTCCCCCAGGGTTCGGCGATAAGTCCGATTCTTTTTAATCTGTACCTCCGCCCCCTGATACAACTTATAAGATCTTTCGGTATTCAAGTCATCAACTACGCCGATGATACCCAATTGATTTTTTCTTTTGAGGGTTCAGAGGCAGTGTCGAGGGACACCTTCCATCAGTGTATGTCGGCCACAGCAAAGTGGTTGCAAGCCAATTCACTCCAATTCAATGGCACAAAGACGGAGATATTGCACTGCTCTTCTGACCGACTCCCTCGCCCATTGCCGGAAGATTTTTGGCCTAGCTCCATTCCAGGCTCGGTGGAGGTAGCAGACTCGGCCCGCAATCTGGGAGTCATGTTCGAGTCGAACCTACAATTGGACGTCTCGGTGAACAGGACTGTTGGGACATGTATGGGCCTGCTCCGTGCTCTACGGAAGATACTGCCGCTTCTCCCGCGGGATGCCAGAGTAGAAGTAGTGCGTAGTACCATCCTCAGTAGGTTAGACTACTGTAACGCACTACTTCTAGGAGCCCCAAAGGTTTTGATCCATAAATTACAGAGGGTTCAAAATATGGCGGCTAAACTAGCCCTAGCCCTACCTCGCTCGGCTTCTTCTGCCGGAGCCCTGGCAATCTTACATTGGTTGCCGGTCCAGCAGAGGATCTCCTATAAGGCTTTGTGCCTGGTTTTTGGAGCACTGCATGGTCAAGGACCAATACCATTGCAAAATCTTTTTTCGTGGTATCAGGCTGCCAGACCTCTGAGATCCGCCTCAGCGTTCCTAGTGAAAGTCCCAAGAATAAACAGAGTGAGAATGGGCGGCCGCGCCTTCAGTTTCACGGCCGCCACAATGTGGAACACTCTACCTCTAACACTGAGGAGCAGTCAAAATTTGATTTTATTTAAAAAGGACCTTAAAACCTTTCTCTTCCCTAGAGCAGAATAAATTGTAGAACTGATGGTGGAACTGATCTCAGCGCCAGGATACCCGCTGGGTGACAGCTGCGCTTAATAAGCATTAAAATACATACATACATACATACAACTGTGTAACTGATAACAGGAGTGCATATACACTGCATAAATCTTTCAAGAACTA